>NW_028135219.1:0-140441 GCF_964662115.1 Mustela nivalis
TGGCCACACACCTCCAGAATATGAGAAACTTCAAGGCCCCCGAGGACATCCCACTACTGGGAGCCTCCTGGAAACAAAAGGGCATTTGGACACAACCTGAGCAGCTACCTCCACGAAGGCATGCACACAGCTGTCAACAGAGATAGAAGGTTGAGCCGGACAGGCCCTTAGGCCCTAATCTCAACACTTGCTTTGGTGTCCATGTGTCAATCCTTAGAGGCTTTGGTTCGAAAAACAGGATATGGGGCTTTCCTGAGGCACTGAACAGAACTGCTCTCGTCTCCACATGGGAAGCTTCCTTGTTGGAGCCGTTTCAAACACCTCAGGTTGGAGAATCCTGCAGAGTCCCTGAGCCACCTCCACATTCCAAGGTCTCCCAGGCCACCAGCCACAGTAGGACTCATCTTCAGGAGAGTCCATTTCAACTCTCTCCTCTGGGTAGCTAACCCAGGAGCCCACAGATTGAGCCTGCCTTGTCCTGGTTAAAGATTGGGAATATGCGGTTGCGTTCACAGGCATCCGTGCTTAGACACCTGCTCTCGAGTCTTTCCGTATGGGGCCTCCTGGAACCATCCAATAGGACTCGACTGTCATGCAGAAGGAAACCTTGAGGTGTGGAGTAGTTCACAAAACCCATCGTAGGCAAAGCTCCCTGGCCTCACGAAGCCCCCACACCCTTCAGGAAGAGGCCATGCTGGACAAAAACTCTAGACTGAGGCACGTCTCATAGTTGACATGACCTCAGTGCAGGAGATCTCGATTCAGCCTCTGCAGAGTGGGCCTGCCGTGCCCTCGGTCCCAAACCTCACGCTAGCTTGTGTTTTCAGACTTCCTTCCTCACACTCCTGGCAAACAAGCCCTCCGGACTAGGAACTCCAGAACCACAACCCAGGTTGGTGTCTGCCCAACGGAAGAAAAACATTTCCCTGTGGGGCTCTCCAGAAAGCCCAGATGAGGATCAACCTGCTCGGGCCTCGACGGTACCCGAACTGGATAGGCTGCTCTGGGCACTCATGCTCTGTCTGACATAGCCTGAAGCCAGACGTCCAGACAGACAAGAAGACAACTGGCCGCACACCCAGCACTTCGGACACGCCATGGTCTTATGCCGTCACCTCTTCCTAACCTTGGTTTTCAGATATCTGAACCTAGACATTATATCAATTCTGCACACAGCTAGGTATCGCAAGCACAAAACAGAACTCCTCCTTCCCCATGGCTGTAAAGCTTGCTCTTGGCATGGTGTCACACCTTCAAGGTGGGAGAAACCTTCATGGCCTCTCATGCCACGCCCAAACTTGAGTGCTGCTTGGGCACAAATTCACACTGTGACCCTCAGCATGAGCCCCATGTCAAAGAAAGGCCTTTCGGGGCCTGGACCAAGAGCCCGCATTGGGGCTTGCCAAGCCCCTATGCACCCAATCCTCACCAGTATTTGAGATTTCCAGTCTCCCCGCCCGTACCTGGGGCTCTGCTCTGGATTCCCTTCTTGAAGAGACCCATGAGCCAGACAACACGACTCGACCCTTCCCACAAATAACCCCAAACTCTTGGGAGCTGGGAAAAATCCCCAGAGATGGATACTCGTCCACAGTCCCTGAGGCCACCTCTCCAATCCACGGCTATCCCGGACACAACATCCAGAGACAAAAGCCTGAAGGAATGCCTCCCACTCGTCCTTGTTTCAGAGGCCCAAGAGCTCCCTCTCGGGCTGTCATCCGGCCTGCCATACCCTAGGCGCCACTCATAAGCTGAGATTGTGTTTCCAGTATTCTGTGCCCACAGCATGGATCCACACATCCTCCAGGCTAGGGCCTCTGGAGCCACAGCGAAAGATTGTGCCTGCCCTCCCCAAGGAAAGTGTGCCCAATCCATTGACCACAACCCTACAGGTTAGGGAAAAGCTCCAAGGCCCCTGAGGCCATCAATAGTGTAGGCCACCCTGGACTAAGAGGGGCTCTCTGACACCAGCGGAGCAACTATCTCCACTTAGACTCTCAGACAATGTCCCCAGAGACAGAAGGTTGAAATGGACTGGCCCCCAGGCCCTAATCTGAACCTTAGCTCTGGTTTCCATGTGTCCGTCCTCAGAGGACTGTTTTCGTAGTCCAGCACACGGGGCTTTTCTGAGGCACCAAACCAAACCTCTCTCGTCTCCACAGGGGGAGCTTTCTTACTGGGGATGTATCAAACCCTTCAGGTAGGAGAGTTCCGCAGGGCCACTGAACCACCAGCACATTCCAAGGTCTCCATGGACCCAAACAGACATTATGACGCATCCTCAGGAGAGGCCATTTCAACTCAGCCTCCTGGGTAGCGTGCCCCAGAGGCAGCAGATCAAACATTTCTTGTCGCTAATGGCCAATGGGAATGCGAGGCAGGCTGTACAGGGATCCATCCTTCGAACCCTGCTCTCCAGTCCTTCCGTATCCTATGTCCTGGAGCCATGCAACAGGACTCGAATGTCCCGCAGAAGGAAACCTTGTGGTTTGGGGCAACCTCCCAACTCAGCGTGGGAAAACTTCCTTGGCCTCATGAGGCCCCCGCTTCATGAAGGTGCCATCATGGACACATACTCCAGCCTCAGCCAATGTCTGATCCTCAGCCTGACTTCAGATGCAGGAGATTTTGATTCAGCCTCTGCAGAGTGGGCCTGCTCTGCCCTTGGCTCCAATCCTCACCCTAGCTTGTGTTTTAAGAATGCTCTCCTCACACTCCTGGCCTACAAACCCTCCCTCCTGGGAATTCTGGGGCCACAATGAAGCACTCTGCCTGCCTCCCAGGAGAAAAACATTGTCTATGGTGGTGCCCAGAGACCCCAAATGAGGATCAAACTGCTTGGCCCTCGGCAACACCCCAATTGCTTAGGCTACCTTAAACACTGATGCTCTGTCGCAAATAACCTGAGCCCAGACCTTCCAACAGACACCGACACAGCTGGCTGCACACCCAGCACATTGGACCCGCCACTGCCTTAGGCCACCATCCATTCCCAACCTGGGTTTTCAGTCATCGGAACCTAGACCTTATCTCCAATCCCTGCACAGTGGGGAACCTGATGCACAAGGCAGAACCCCTCCTTCCCCATGGCAAGAAACCTTGCTGCTGGCAGTGAGTCAAACCTTCAGTGTAGGAGAAAACAGCATGGCCCATGAGGCCACGCCCATGCGTGAGGGCTGCCTTGGGCACAAACACACATGGTGACCCTCATCGTGAGTACCTTATTCAAGTAACGCCTCTCAGTGACTGTACCAAGAGCCTGCATATGTGGCTTGCCATGCACATAGGCACCCAGGACTAACTAGATGGTGTGTATTCCAGTTGAAGGAGGCCACTGCTGTGCTCTAGAGTCCCTCTCCTGGGGGGTCCCCTGTGGCAGAAAACAGTACTCTTCCCTTCCCACAGAATGAACCCAAACACTTGGGAGCTTGGACAATCCCCCGAGAGGAAGGCTCTTCCTCGCCCCGGAAGCAACCCCTACCCTGAACGGCCACTGTCAACGCAACACCCAGAGACAAAAGCCTGAGCGACTGCCTCGCACTTGCCTTCCTTTGATATCCAGAGGATCTCCCCTCACGGACTGGAGATCAGGCCTGCCATTACCTTGGCCTCTAGCTGAGCCAAGTTTGCTTTTTCAGACATCTGTTCCCACAGCCCGGGCAAACACAGCCTCTAGGCTGGGTCCTCTGGAGCCATACCACAGGACCGTGCCTGCTCTCTCCTGGGAAACTGTGTCCATTCCTTTGGCCACACACCTCCAGAATATGAGAAACTTCAAGGCCCCCGAGGACATCCCACTACTGGGAGCCTCCTGGAAACAAAAGGGCATTTGGACACAACCTGAGCAGCTACCTCCACGAAGGCATGCACACAGCTGTCAACAGAGATAGAAGGTTGAGCCGGACAGGCCCTTAGGCCCTAATCTCAACACTTGCTTTGGTGTCCATGTGTCAATCCTTAGAGGCTTTGGTTCGAAAAACAGGATATGGGGCTTTCCTGAGGCACTGAACAGAACTGCTCTCGTCTCCACATGGGAAGCTTCCTTGTTGGAGCCGTTTCAAACACCTCAGGTTGGAGAATCCTGCAGAGTCCCTGAGCCACCTCCACATTCCAAGGTCTCCCAGGCCACCAGCCACAGTAGGACTCATCTTCAGGAGAGTCCATTTCAACTCTCTCCTCTGGGTAGCTAACCCAGGAGCCCACAGATTGAGCCTGCCTTGTCCTGGTTAAAGATTGGGAATATGCGGTTGCGTTCACAGGCATCCGTGCTTAGACACCTGCTCTCGAGTCTTTCCGTATGGGGCCTCCTGGAACCATCCAATAGGACTCGACTGTCATGCAGAAGGAAACCTTGAGGTGTGGAGTAGTTCACAAAACCCATCGTAGGCAAAGCTCCCTGGCCTCACGAAGCCCCCACACCCTTCAGGAAGAGGCCATGCTGGACAAAAACTCTAGACTGAGGCACGTCTCATAGTTGACATGACCTCAGTGCAGGAGATCTCGATTCAGCCTCTGCAGAGTGGGCCTGCCGTGCCCTCGGTCCCAAACCTCACGCTAGCTTGTGTTTTCAGACTTCCTTCCTCACACTCCTGGCAAACAAGCCCTCCGGACTAGGAACTCCAGAACCACAACCCAGGTTGGTGTCTGCCCAACGGAAGAAAAACATTTCCCTGTGGGGCTCTCCAGAAAGCCCAGATGAGGATCAACCTGCTCGGGCCTCGACGGTACCCGAACTGGATAGGCTGCTCTGGGCACTCATGCTCTGTCTGACATAGCCTGAAGCCAGACGTCCAGACAGACAAGAAGACAACTGGCCGCACACCCAGCACTTCGGACACGCCATGGTCTTATGCCGTCACCTCTTCCTAACCTTGGTTTTCAGATATCTGAACCTAGACATTATATCAATTCTGCACACAGCTAGGTATCGCAAGCACAAAACAGAACTCCTCCTTCCCCATGGCTGTAAAGCTTGCTCTTGGCATGGTGTCACACCTTCAAGGTGGGAGAAACCTTCATGGCCTCTCATGCCACGCCCAAACTTGAGTGCTGCTTGGGCACAAATTCACACTGTGACCCTCAGCATGAGCCCCATGTCAAAGAAAGGCCTTTCGGGGCCTGGACCAAGAGCCCGCATTGGGGCTTGCCAAGCCCCTATGCACCCAATCCTCACCAGTATTTGAGATTTCCAGTCTCCCCGCCCGTACCTGGGGCTCTGCTCTGGATTCCCTTCTTGAAGAGACCCATGAGCCAGACAACACGACTCGACCCTTCCCACAAATAACCCCAAACTCTTGGGAGCTGGGAAAAATCCCCAGAGATGGATACTCGTCCACAGTCCCTGAGGCCACCTCTCCAATCCAGGGCTATCCCGGACACAACATCCAGAGACAAAAGCCTGAAGGAATGCCTCCCACTCGTCCTTGTTTCAGAGGCCCAAGAGCTCCCTCTCGGGCTGTCATCCGGCCTGCCATACCCTAGGCGCCACTCATAAGCTGAGATTGTGTTTCCAGTATTCTGTGCCCACAGCATGGATCCACACATCCTCCAGGCTAGGGCCTCTGGAGCCACAGCGAAAGATTGTGCCTGCCCTCCCCAAGGAAAGTGTGCCCAATCCATTGACCACAACCCTACAGGTTAGGGAAAAGCTCCAAGGCCCCTGAGGCCATCAATAGTGTAGGCCACCCTGGACTAAGAGGGGCTCTCTGACACCAGCGGAGCAACTATCTCCACTTAGACTCTCAGACAATGTCCCCAGAGACAGAAGGTTGAAATGGACAGGCCCCCAGGCCCTAATCTGAACCTTAGCTCTGGTTTCCATGTGTCCGTCCTCAGAGGACTGTTTTCGTAGTCCAGCACACGGGGCTTTTCTGAGGCACCAAACCAAACCTCTCTCGTCTCCACAGGGGGAGCTTTCTTACTGGGGATGTATCAAACCCTTCAGGTAGGAGAGTTCCGCAGGGCCACTGAACCACCAGCACATTCCAAGGTCTCCATGGACCCAAACAGACATTATGACGCATCCTCAGGAGAGGCCATTTCAACTCAGCCTCCTGGGTAGCGTGCCCCAGAGGCAGCAGATCAAACATTTCTTGTCGCTAATGGCCAATGGGAATGCGAGGCAGGCTGTACAGGGATCCATCCTTCGAACCCTGCTCTCCAGTCCTTCCGTATCCTATGTCCTGGAGCCATGCAACAGGACTCGAATGTCCCGCAGAAGGAAACCTTGTGGTTTGGGGCAACCTCCCAACTCAGCGTGGGAAAACTTCCTTGGCCTCATGAGGCCCCCGCTTCATGAAGGTGCCATCATGGACACATACTCCAGCCTCAGCCAATGTCTGATCCTCAGCCTGACTTCAGATGCAGGAGATTTTGATTCAGCCTCTGCAGAGTGGGCCTGCTCTGCCCTTGGCTCCAATCCTCACCCTAGCTTGTGTTTTAAGAATGCTCTCCTCACACTCCTGGCCTACAAACCCTCCCTCCTGGGAATTCTGGGGCCACAATGAAGCACTCTGCCTGCCTCCCAGGAGAAAAACATTGTCTATGGTGGTGCCCAGAGACCCCAAATGAGGATCAAACTGCTTGGCCCTCGGCAACACCCCAATTGCTTAGGCTACCTTAAACACTGATGCTCTGTCGCAAATAACCTGAGCCCAGACCTTCCAACAGACACCGACACAGCTGGCTGCACACCCAGCACATTGGACCCGCCACTGCCTTAGGCCACCATCCATTCCCAACCTGGGTTTTCAGTCATCGGAACCTAGACCTTATCTCCAATCCCTGCACAGTGGGGAACCTGATGCACAAGGCAGAACCCCTCCTTCCCCATGGCAAGAAACCTTGCTGCTGGCAGTGAGTCAAACCTTCAGTGTAGGAGAAAACAGCATGGCCCATGAGGCCACGCCCATGCGTGAGGGCTGCCTTGGGCACAAACACACATGGTGACCCTCATCGTGAGTACCTTATTCAAGTAACGCCTCTCAGTGACTGTACCAAGAGCCTGCATATGTGGCTTGCCATGCACATAGGCACCCAGGACTAACTAGATGGTGTGTATTCCAGTTGAAGGAGGCCACTGCTGTGCTCTAGAGTCCCTCTCCTGGGGGGTCCCCTGTGGCAGAAAACAGTACTCTTCCCTTCCCACAGAATGAACCCAAACACTTGGGAGCTTGGACAATCCCCCGAGAGGAAGGCTCTTCCTCGCCCCGGAAGCAACCCCTACCCTGAACGGCCACTGTCAACGCAACACCCAGAGACAAAAGCCTGAGCGACTGCCTCGCACTTGCCTTCCTTTGATATCCAGAGGATCTCCCCTCACGGACTGGAGATCAGGCCTGCCATTACCTTGGCCTCTAGCTGAGCCAAGTTTGCTTTTTCAGACATCTGTTCCCACAGCCAAGGCAAACACAGCCTCTAGGCTGGGTCCTCTGGAGCCATACCACAGGACCGTGCCTGCTCTCTCCTGGGAAACTGTGTCCATTCCTTTGGCCACACACCTCCAGAATATGAGAAACTTCAAGGCCCCCGAGGACATCCCACTACTGGGAGCCTCCTGGAAACAAAAGGGCATTTGGACACAACCTGAGCAGCTACCTCCACGAAGGCATGCACACAGCTGTCAACAGAGATAGAAGGTTGAGCCGGACAGGCCCTTAGGCCCTAATCTCAACACTTGCTTTGGTGTCCATGTGTCAATCCTTAGAGGCTTTGGTTCGAAAAACAGGATATGGGGCTTTCCTGAGGCACTGAACAGAACTGCTCTCGTCTCCACATGGGAAGCTTCCTTGTTGGAGCCGTTTCAAACACCTCAGGTTGGAGAATCCTGCAGAGTCCCTGAGCCACCTCCACATTCCAAGGTCTCCCAGGCCACCAGCCACAGTAGGACTCATCTTCAGGAGAGTCCATTTCAACTCTCTCCTCTGGGTAGCTAACCCAGGAGCCCACAGATTGAGCCTGCCTTGTCCTGGTTAAAGATTGGGAATATGCGGTTGCGTTCACAGGCATCCGTGCTTAGACACCTGCTCTCGAGTCTTTCCGTATGGGGCCTCCTGGAACCATCCAATAGGACTCGACTGTCATGCAGAAGGAAACCTTGAGGTGTGGAGTAGTTCACAAAACCCATCGTAGGCAAAGCTCCCTGGCCTCACGAAGCCCCCACACCCTTCAGGAAGAGGCCATGCTGGACAAAAACTCTAGACTGAGGCACGTCTCATAGTTGACATGACCTCAGTGCAGGAGATCTCGATTCAGCCTCTGCAGAGTGGGCCTGCCGTGCCCTCGGTCCCAAACCTCACGCTAGCTTGTGTTTTCAGACTTCCTTCCTCACACTCCTGGCAAACAAGCCCTCCGGACTAGGAACTCCAGAACCACAACCCAGGTTGGTGTCTGCCCAACGGAAGAAAAACATTTCCCTGTGGGGCTCTCCAGAAAGCCCAGATGAGGATCAACCTGCTCGGGCCTCGACGGTACCCGAACTGGATAGGCTGCTCTGGGCACTCATGCTCTGTCTGACATAGCCTGAAGCCAGACGTCCAGACAGACAAGAAGACAACTGGCCGCACACCCAGCACTTCGGACACGCCATGGTCTTATGCCGTCACCTCTTCCTAACCTTGGTTTTCAGATATCTGAACCTAGACATTATATCAATTCTGCACACAGCTAGGTATCGCAAGCACAAAACAGAACTCCTCCTTCCCCATGGCTGTAAAGCTTGCTCTTGGCATGGTGTCACACCTTCAAGGTGGGAGAAACCTTCATGGCCTCTCATGCCACGCCCAAACTTGAGTGCTGCTTGGGCACAAATTCACACTGTGACCCTCAGCATGAGCCCCATGTCAAAGAAAGGCCTTTCGGGGCCTGGACCAAGAGCCCGCATTGGGGCTTGCCAAGCCCCTATGCACCCAATCCTCACCAGTATTTGAGATTTCCAGTCTCCCCGCCCGTACCTGGGGCTCTGCTCTGGATTCCCTTCTTGAAGAGACCCATGAGCCAGACAACACGACTCGACCCTTCCCACAAATAACCCCAAACTCTTGGGAGCTGGGAAAAATCCCCAGAGATGGATACTCGTCCACAGTCCCTGAGGCCACCTCTCCAATCCAGGGCTATCCCGGACACAACATCCAGAGACAAAAGCCTGAAGGAATGCCTCCCACTCGTCCTTGTTTCAGAGGCCCAAGAGCTCCCTCTCGGGCTGTCATCCGGCCTGCCATACCCTAGGCGCCACTCATAAGCTGAGATTGTGTTTCCAGTATTCTGTGCCCACAGCATGGATCCACACATCCTCCAGGCTAGGGCCTCTGGAGCCACAGCGAAAGATTGTGCCTGCCCTCCCCAAGGAAAGTGTGCCCAATCCATTGACCACAACCCTACAGGTTAGGGAAAAGCTCCAAGGCCCCTGAGGCCATCAATAGTGTAGGCCACCCTGGACTAAGAGGGGCTCTCTGACACCAGCGGAGCAACTATCTCCACTTAGACTCTCAGACAATGTCCCCAGAGACAGAAGGTTGAAATGGACAGGCCCCCAGGCCCTAATCTGAACCTTAGCTCTGGTTTCCATGTGTCCGTCCTCAGAGGACTGTTTTCGTAGTCCAGCACACGGGGCTTTTCTGAGGCACCAAACCAAACCTCTCTCGTCTCCACAGGGGGAGCTTTCTTACTGGGGATGTATCAAACCCTTCAGGTAGGAGAGTTCCGCAGGGCCACTGAACCACCAGCACATTCCAAGGTCTCCATGGACCCAAACAGACATTATGACGCATCCTCAGGAGAGGCCATTTCAACTCAGCCTCCTGGGTAGCGTGCCCCAGAGGCAGCAGATCAAACATTTCTTGTCGCTAATGGCCAATGGGAATGCGAGGCAGGCTGTACAGGGATCCATCCTTCGAACCCTGCTCTCCAGTCCTTCCGTATCCTATGTCCTGGAGCCATGCAACAGGACTCGAATGTCCCGCAGAAGGAAACCTTGTGGTTTGGGGCAACCTCCCAACTCAGCGTGGGAAAACTTCCTTGGCCTCATGAGGCCCCCGCTTCATGAAGGTGCCATCATGGACACATACTCCAGCCTCAGCCAATGTCTGATCCTCAGCCTGACTTCAGATGCAGGAGATTTTGATTCAGCCTCTGCAGAGTGGGCCTGCTCTGCCCTTGGCTCCAATCCTCACCCTAGCTTGTGTTTTAAGAATGCTCTCCTCACACTCCTGGCCTACAAACCCTCCCTGCTGGGAATTCTGGGGCCACAATGAAGCACTCTGCCTGCCTCCCAGGAGAAAAACATTGTCTATGGTGGTGCCCAGAGACCCCAAATGAGGATCAAACTGCTTGGCCCTCGGCAACACCCCAATTGCTTAGGCTACCTTAAACACTGATGCTCTGTCGCAAATAACCTGAGCCCAGACCTTCCAACAGACACCGACACAGCTGGCTGCACACCCAGCACATTGGACCCGCCACTGCCTTAGGCCACCATCCATTCCCAACCTGGGTTTTCAGTCATCGGAACCTAGACCTTATCTCCAATCCCTGCACAGTGGGGAACCTGATGCACAAGGCAGAACCCCTCCTTCCCCATGGCAAGAAACCTTGCTGCTGGCAGTGAGTCAAACCTTCAGTGTAGGAGAAAACAGCATGGCCCATGAGGCCACGCCCATGCGTGAGGGCTGCCTTGGGCACAAACACACATGGTGACCCTCATCGTGAGTACCTTATTCAAGTAACGCCTCTCAGTGACTGTACCAAGAGCCTGCATATGTGGCTTGCCATGCACATAGGCACCCAGGACTAACTAGATGGTGTGTATTCCAGTTGAAGGAGGCCACTGCTGTGCTCTAGAGTCCCTCTCCTGGGGGGTCCCCTGTGGCAGAAAACAGTACTCTTCCCTTCCCACAGAATGAACCCAAACACTTGGGAGCTTGGACAATCCCCCGAGAGGAAGGCTCTTCCTCGCCCCGGAAGCAACCCCTACCCTGAACGGCCACTGTCAACGCAACACCCAGAGACAAAAGCCTGAGCGACTGCCTCGCACTTGCCTTCCTTTGATATCCAGAGGATCTCCCCTCACGGACTGGAGATCAGGCCTGCCATTACCTTGGCCTCTAGCTGAGCCAAGTTTGCTTTTTCAGACATCTGTTCCCACAGCCAAGGCAAACACAGCCTCTAGGCTGGGTCCTCTGGAGCCATACCACAGGACCGTGCCTGCTCTCTCCTGGGAAACTGTGTCCATTCCTTTGGCCACACACCTCCAGAATATGAGAAACTTCAAGGCCCCCGAGGACATCCCACTACTGGGAGCCTCCTGGAAACAAAAGGGCATTTGGACACAACCTGAGCAGCTACCTCCACGAAGGCATGCACACAGCTGTCAACAGAGATAGAAGGTTGAGCCGGACAGGCCCTTAGGCCCTAATCTCAACACTTGCTTTGGTGTCCATGTGTCAATCCTTAGAGGCTTTGGTTCGAAAAACAGGATATGGGGCTTTCCTGAGGCACTGAACAGAACTGCTCTCGTCTCCACATGGGAAGCTTCCTTGTTGGAGCCGTTTCAAACACCTCAGGTTGGAGAATCCTGCAGAGTCCCTGAGCCACCTCCACATTCCAAGGTCTCCCAGGCCACCAGCCACAGTAGGACTCATCTTCAGGAGAGTCCATTTCAACTCTCTCCTCTGGGTAGCTAACCCAGGAGCCCACAGATTGAGCCTGCCTTGTCCTGGTTAAAGATTGGGAATATGCGGTTGCGTTCACAGGCATCCGTGCTTAGACACCTGCTCTCGAGTCTTTCCGTATGGGGCCTCCTGGAACCATCCAATAGGACTCGACTGTCATGCAGAAGGAAACCTTGAGGTGTGGAGTAGTTCACAAAACCCATCGTAGGCAAAGCTCCCTGGCCTCACGAAGCCCCCACACCCTTCAGGAAGAGGCCATGCTGGACAAAAACTCTAGACTGAGGCACGTCTCATAGTTGACATGACCTCAGTGCAGGAGATCTCGATTCAGCCTCTGCAGAGTGGGCCTGCCGTGCCCTCGGTCCCAAACCTCACGCTAGCTTGTGTTTTCAGACTTCCTTCCTCACACTCCTGGCAAACAAGCCCTCCGGACTAGGAACTCCAGAACCACAACCCAGGTTGGTGTCTGCCCAACGGAAGAAAAACATTTCCCTGTGGGGCTCTCCAGAAAGCCCAGATGAGGATCAACCTGCTCGGGCCTCGACGGTACCCGAACTGGATAGGCTGCTCTGGGCACTCATGCTCTGTCTGACATAGCCTGAAGCCAGACGTCCAGACAGACAAGAAGACAGCTGGCCGCACACGCAGCACTACGGACACGCCATGGTCTTATGCCGTCACCTCTTCCTAACCTTGGTTTTCAGATATCTGAACCTAGACATTATATCAATTCTGCACACAGCTAGGTATCGCAAGCACAAAACAGAACTCCTCCTTCCCCATGGCTGCAAAGCTTGCTCTTGGCATGGTGTCACACCTTCAAGGTGGGTGAAACCTTCATGGCCTCTCATGCCACGCCCAAACTTGAGTGCTGCTTGGGCACAAATTCACACTGTGACCCTCAGCATGAGCCCCATGTCATAGAAAGGCCTTTCGGGGCCTGGACCAAGAGCCCGCATTGGGGCTTGCCAAGCCCCTATGCACCCAATCCTCACCAGTATTTGAGATTTCCAGTCTCCCCGCCCGTACCTGGGACTCTGCTCTGGATTCCCTTCTTGAAGAGACCCATGAGCCAGACAACACGACTCCACCCTTCCCACAAAATAACCCCAAACTCTTGGGAGCTGGGAAAAATCCCCAGAGATGGATACTCGCCCACAGTCCCTGAGGCCACCTCTCCAATCCACGGCTATCCCGGACACAACATCCAGAGACAAAAGCCTGAAGGAATGCCTCCCACTCGCCCTTGTTTCAGAGGCCGAAGAGCTCCCTCTCGGGCTGTCATCCGGCCTGCCATACCCTAGGCGCCACTCATAAGCTGAGATTGTGTTTCCAGTATTCTGTGCCCACAGCATGGATCCACACATCCTCCAGGCTAGGGCCTCTGGAGCCACAGCGAAAGATTGTGCCTGCCCTCCCCAAGGAAAGTGTGCCCAATCCATTGACCACAACCCTACAGGTTAGGGAAAAGCTCCAAGGCCCCTGAGGCCATCAATAGTGTAGGCCACCCTGGACTAAGAGGGGCTCTCTGACACCAGCGGAGCAACTATCTCCACTTAGACTCTCAGACAATGTCCCCAGAGACAGAAGGTTGAAATGGACAGGCCCCCAGGCCCTAATCTGAACCTTAGCTCTGGTTTCCATGTGTCCGTCCTCAGAGGACTGTTTTCGTAGTCCAGCACACGGGGCTTTTCTGAGGCACCAAACCAAACCTCTCTCGTCTCCACAGGGGGAGCTTTCTTACTGGGGATGTATCAAACCCTTCAGGTAGGAGAGTTCCGCAGGGCCACTGAACCACCAGCACATTCCAAGGTCTCCATGGACCCAAACAGACATTATGACGCATCCTCAGGAGAGGCCATTTCAACTCAGCCTCCTGGGTAGCGTGCCCCAGAGGCAGCAGATCAAACATTTCTTGTCGCTAATGGCCAATGGGAATGCGAGGCAGGCTGTACAGGGATCCATCCTTCGAACCCTGCTCTCCAGTCCTTCCGTATCCTATGTCCTGGAGCCATGCAACAGGACTCGAATGTCCCGCAGAAGGAAACCTTGTGGTTTGGGGCAACCTCCCAACTCAGCGTGGGAAAACTTCCTTGGCCTCATGAGGCCCCCGCTTCATGAAGGTGCCATCATGGACACATACTCCAGCCTCAGCCAATGTCTGATCCTCAGCCTGACTTCAGATGCAGGAGATTTTGATTCAGCCTCTGCAGAGTGGGCCTGCTCTGCCCTTGGCTCCAATCCTCACCCTAGCTTGTGTTTTAAGAATGCTCTCCTCACACTCCTGGCCTACAAACCCTCCCTCCTGGGAATTCTGGGGCCACAATGAAGCACTCTGCCTGCCTCCCAGGAGAAAAACATTGTCTATGGTGGTGCCCAGAGACCCCAAATGAGGATCAAACTGCTTGGCCCTCGGCAACACCCCAATTGCTTAGGCTACCTTAAACACTGATGCTCTGTCGCAAATAGCCTGAGCCCAGACCTTCCAACAGACACCGACACAGCTGGCTGCACACCCAGCACATTGGACCCGCCACTGCCTTAGGCCACCATCCATTCCCAACCTGGGTTTTCAGTCATCGGAACCTAGACCTTATCTCCAATCCCTGCACAGTGGGGAACCTGATGCACAAGGCAGAACCCCTCCTTCCCCATGGCAAGAAACCTTGCTGCTGGCAGTGAGTCAAACCTTCAGTGTAGGAGAAAACAGCATGGCCCATGAGGCCACGCCCATGCGTGAGGGCTGCCTTGGGCACAAACACACATGGTGACCCTCATCGTGAGTACCTTATTCAAGTAACGCCTCTCAGTGACTGTACCAAGAGCCTGCATATGTGGCTTGCCATGCACATAGGCACCCAGGACTAACTAGATGGTGTGTATTCCAGTTGAAGGAGGCCACTGCTGTGCTCTAGAGTCCCTCTCCTGGGGGGTCCCCTGTGGCAGAAAACAGTACTCTTCCCTTCCCACAGAATGAACCCAAACACTTGGGAGCTTGGACAATCCCCCGAGAGGAAGGCTCTTCCTCGCCCCGGAAGCAACCCCTACCCTGAACGGCCACTGTCAACGCAACACCCAGAGACAAAAGCCTGAGCGACTGCCTCGCACTTGCCTTCCTTTGATATCCAGAGGATCTCCCCTCACGGACTGGAGATCAGGCCTGCCATTACCTTGGCCTCTAGCTGAGCCAAGTTTGCTTTTTCAGACATCTGTTCCCACAGCCCGGGCAAACACAGCCTCTAGGCTGGGTCCTCTGGAGCCATACCACAGGACCGTGCCTGCTCTCTCCTGGGAAACTGTGTCCATTCCTTTGGCCACACACCTCCAGAATATGAGAAACTTCAAGGCCCCCGAGGACATCCCACTACTGGGAACCTCCTGGAAACAAAAGGGCATTTGGACACAACCTGAGCAGCTACCTCCACGAAGGCATGCACACAGCTGTCAACAGAGATAGAAGGTTGAGCCGGACAGGCCCTTAGGCCCTAATCTCAACACTTGCTTTGGTGTCCATGTGTCAATCCTTAGAGGCTTTGGTTCGAAAAACAGGATATGGGGCTTTCCTGAGGCACTGAACAGAACTCCTCTCGTCTCCACATGGGAAGCTTCCTTGTTGGAGCCGTTTCAAACACCTCAGGTTGGAGAATCCTGCAGAGTCCCTGAGCCACCTCCACATTCCAAGGTCTCCCAGGCCACCAGCCACAGTAGGACTCATCTTCAGGAGAGTCCATTTCAACTCTCTCCTCTGGGTAGCTAACCCAGGAGCCCACAGATTGAGCCTGCCTTGTCCTGGTTAAAGATTGGGAATATGCGGTTGCGTTCACAGGCATCCGTGCTTAGACACCTGCTCTCGAGTCTTTCCGTATGGGGCCTCCTGGAACCATCCAATAGGACTCGACTGTCATGCAGAAGGAAACCTTGAGGTGTGGAGTAGTTCACAAAACCCATCGTAGGCAAAGCTCCCTGGCCTCACGAAGCCCCCACACCCTTCAGGAAGAGGCCATGCTGGACAAAAACTCTAGACTGAGGCACGTCTCATAGTTGACATGACCTCAGTGCAGGAGATCTCGATTCAGCCTCTGCAGAGTGGGCCTGCCGTGCCCTCGGTCCCAAACCTCACGCTAGCTTGTGTTTTCAGACTTCCTTCCTCACACTCCTGGCAAACAAGCCCTCCGGACTAGGAACTCCAGAACCACAACCCAGGTTGGTGTCTGCCCAACGGAAGAAAAACATTTCCCTGTGGGGCTCTCCAGAAAGCCCAGATGAGGATCAACCTGCTCGGGCCTCGACGGTACCCGAACTGGATAGGCTGCTCTGGGCACTCATGCTCTGTCTGACATAGCCTGAAGCCAGACGTCCAGACAGACAAGAAGACAGCTGGCCGCACACGCAGCACTTCGGACACGCCATGGTCTTATGCCGTCACCTCTTCCTAACCTTGGTTTTCAGATATCTGAACCTAGACATTATATCAATTCTGCACACAGCTAGGTATCGCAAGCACAAAACAGAACTCCTCCTTCCCCATGGCTGCAAAGCTTGCTCTTGGCATGGTGTCACACCTTCAAGGTGGGTGAAACCTTCATGGCCTCTCATGCCACGCCCAAACTTGAGTGCTGCTTGGGCACAAATTCACACTGTGACCCTCAGCATGAGCCCCATGTCATAGAAAGGCCTTTCGGGGCCTGGACCAAGAGCCCGCATTGGGGCTTGCCAAGCCCCTATGCACCCAATCCTCACCAGTATTTGAGATTTCCAGTCTCCCCGCCCGTACCTGGGGCTCTGCTCTGGATTCCCTTCTTGAAGAGACCCATGAGCCAGACAACACGACTCCACCCTTCCCACAAAATAACCCCAAACTCTTGGGAGCTGGGAACAATCCCCAGAGATGGATACTCGCCCACAGTCCCTGAGGCCACCTCTCCAATCCACGGCTATCCCGGACACAACATCCAGAGACAAAAGCCTGAAGGAATGCCTCCCACTCGCCCTTGTTTCAGAGGCCGAAGAGCTCCCTCTCGGGCTGTCATCCGGCCTGCCATACCCTAGGCGCCACTCATAAGCTGAGATTGTGTTTCCAGTATTCTGTGCCCACAGCATGGATCCACACATCCTCCAGGCTAGGGCCTCTGGAGCCACAGCGAAAGATTGTGCCTGCCCTCCCCAAGGAAAGTGTGCCCAATCCATTGACCACAACCCTACAGGTTAGGGAAAAGCTCCAAGGCCCCTGAGGCCATCAATAGTGTAGGCCACCCTGGACTAAGAGGGGCTCTCTGACACCAGCGGAGCAACTATCTCCACTTAGACTCTCAGACAATGTCCCCAGAGACAGAAGGTTGAAATGGACAGGCCCCCAGGCCCTAATCTGAACCTTAGCTCTGGTTTCCATGTGTCCGTCCTCAGAGGACTGTTTTCGTAGTCCAGCACACGGGGCTTTTCTGAGGCACCAAACCAAACCTCTCTCGTCTCCACAGGGGGAGCTTTCTTACTGGGGATGTATCAAACCCTTCAGGTAGGAGAGTTCCGCAGGGCCACTGAACCACCAGCACATTCCAAGGTCTCCATGGACCCAAACAGACATTATGACGCATCCTCAGGAGAGGCCATTTCAACTCAGCCTCCTGGGTAGCGTGCCCCAGAGGCAGCAGATCAAACATTTCTTGTCGCTAATGGCCAATGGGAATGCGAGGCAGGCTGTACAGGGATCCATCCTTCGAACCCTGCTCTCCAGTCCTTCCGTATCCTATGTCCTGGAGCCATGCAACAGGACTCGAATGTCCCGCAGAAGGAAACCTTGTGGTTTGGGGCAACCTCCCAACTCAGCGTGGGAAAACTTCCTTGGCCTCATGAGGCCCCCGCTTCATGAAGGTGCCATCATGGACACATACTCCAGCCTCAGCCAATGTCTGATCCTCAGCCTGACTTCAGATGCAGGAGATTTTGATTCAGCCTCTGCAGAGTGGGCCTGCTCTGCCCTTGGCTCCAATCCTCACCCTAGCTTGTGTTTTAAGAATGCTCTCCTCACACTCCTGGCCTACAAACCCTCCCTCCTGGGAATTCTGGGGCCACAATGAAGCACTCTGCCTGCCTCCCAGGAGAAAAACATTGTCTATGGTGGTGCCCAGAGACCCCAAATGAGGATCAAACTGCTTGGCCCTCGGCAACACCCCAATTGCTTAGGCTACCTTAAACACTGATGCTCTGTCGCAAATAGCCTGAGCCCAGACCTTCCAACAGACACCGACACAGCTGGCTGCACACCCAGCACATTGGACCCGCCACTGCCTTAGGCCACCATCCATTCCCAACCTGGGTTTTCAGTCATCGGAACCTAGACCTTATCTCCAATCCCTGCACAGTGGGGAACCTGATGCACAAGGCAGAACCCCTCCTTCCCCATGGCAAGAAACCTTGTTGCTGGCAGTGAGTCAAACCTTCAGTGTAGGAGAAAACAGCATGGCCCATGAGGCCACGCCCATGCGTGAGGGCTGCCTTGGGCACAAACACACATGGTGACCCTCATCGTGAGTACCTTATTCAAGTAACGCCTCTCAGTGACTGTACCAAGAGCCTGCATATGTGGCTTGCCATGCACATAGGCACCCAGGACTAACTAGATGGTGTGTATTCCAGTTGAAGGAGGCCACTGCTGTGCTCTAGAGTCCCTCTCCTGGGGGGTCCCCTGTGGCAGAAAACAGTACTCTTCCCTTCCCACAGAATGAACCCAAACACTTGGGAGCTTGGACAATCCCCCGAGAGGAAGGCTCTTCCTCGCCCCGGAAGCAACCCCTACCCTGAACGGCCACTGTCAACGCAACACCCAGAGACAAAAGCCTGAGCGACTGCCTCGCACTTGCCTTCCTTTGATATCCAGAGGATCTCCCCTCACGGACTGGAGATCAGGCCTGCCATTACCTTGGCCTCTAGCTGAGCCAAGTTTGCTTTTTCAGACATCTGTTCCCACAGCCCGGGCAAACACAGCCTCTAGGCTGGGTCCTCTGGAGCCATACCACAGGACCGTGCCTGCTCTCTCCTGGGAAACTGTGTCCATTCCTTTGGCCACACACCTCCAGAATATGAGAAACTTCAAGGCCCCCGAGGACATCCCACTACTGGGAGCCTCCTGGAAACAAAAGGGCATTTGGACACAACCTGAGCAGCTACCTCCACGAAGGCATGCACACAGCTGTCAACAGAGATAGAAGGTTGAGCCGGACAGGCCCTTAGGCCCTAATCTCAACACTTGCTTTGGTGTCCATGTGTCAATCCTTAGAGGCTTTGGTTCGAAAAACAGGATATGGGGCTTTCCTGAGGCACTGAACAGAACTCCTCTCATCTCCACATGGGAAGCTTCCTTGTTGGAGCCGTTTCAAACACCTCAGGTTGGAGAATCCTGCAGAGTCCCTGAGCCACCTCCACATTCCAAGGTCTCCCAGGCCACCAGCCACAGTAGGACTCAACTTCAGGAGAGTCCATTTCAACTCTCTCCTCTGGGTAGCTAACCCAGGAGCCCACAGATTGAGCCTGCCTTGTCCTGGTTAAAGATTGGGAATATGCGGTTGCGTTCACAGGCATCCGTGCTTAGACACCTGCTCTCGAGTCTTTCCGTATGGGGCCTCCTGGAACCATCCAATAGGACTCGACTGTCATGCAGAAGGAAACCTTGAGGTGTGGAGTAGTTCACAAAACCCATCGTAGGCAAAGCTCCCTGGCCTCACGAAGCCCCCACACCCTTCAGGAAGAGGCCATGCTGGACAAAAACTCTAGACTGAGGCACGTCTCATAGTTGACATGACCTCAGTGCAGGAGATCTCGATTCAGCCTCTGCAGAGTGGGCCTGCCGTGCCCTCGGTCCCAAACCTCACGCTAGCTTGTGTTTTCAGACTTCCTTCCTCACACTCCTGGCAAACAAGCCCTCCGGACTAGGAACTCCAGAACCACAACCCAGGTTGGTGTCTGCCCAACGGAAGAAAAACATTTCCCTGTGGGGCTCTCCAGAAAGCCCAGATGAGGATCAACCTGCTCGGGCCTCGACGGTACCCGAACTGGATAGGCTGCTCTGGGCACTCATGCTCTGTCTGACATAGCCTGAAGCCAGACGTCCAGACAGACAAGAAGACAGCTGGCCGCACACCCAGCACTTCGGACACGCCATGGTCTTATGCCGTCACCTCTTCCTAACCTTGGTTTTCAGATATCTGAACCTAGACATTATATCAATTCTGCACACAGCTAGGTATCGCAAGCACAAAACAGAACTCCTCCTTCCCCATGGCTGTAAAGCTTGCTCTTGGCATGGTGTCACACCTTCAAGGTGGGAGAAACCTTCATGGCCTCTCATGCCACGCCCAAACTTGAGTGCTGCTTGGGCACAAATTCACACTGTGACCCTCAGCATGAGCCCCATGTCAAAGAAAGGCCTTTCGGGGCCTGGACCAAGAGCCCGCATTGGGGCTTGCCAAGCCCCTATGCACCCAATCCTCACCAGTATTTGAGATTTCCAGTCTCCCCGCCCGTACCTGGGGCTCTGCTCTGGATTCCCTTCTTGAAGAGACCCATGAGCCAGACAACACGACTCCACCCTTCCCACAAAATAACCCCAAACTCTTGGGAGCTGGGAAAAATCCCCAGAGATGGATACTCGCCCACAGTCCCTGAGGCCACCTCTCCAATCCACGGCTATCCCGGACACAACATCCAGAGACAAAAGCCTGAAGGAATGCCTCCCACTCGCCCTTGTTTCAGAGGCCGAAGAGCTCCCTCTCGGGCTGTCATCCGGCCTGCCATACCCTAGGCGCCACTCATAAGCTGAGATTGTGTTTCCAGTATTCTGTGCCCACAGCATGGATCCACACATCCTCCAGGCTAGGGCCTCTGGAGCCACAGCGAAAGATTGTGCCTGCCCTCCCCCAAGGAAAGTGTGCCCAATCCATTGACCACAACCCTACAGGTTAGGGAAAAGCTCCAAGGCCCCTGAGGCCATCAATAGTGTAGGCCACCCTGGACTAAGAGGGGCTCTCTGACACCAGCGGAGCAACTATCTCCACTTAGACTCTCAGACAATGTCCCCAGAGACAGAAGGTTGAAATGGACAGGCCCCCAGGCCCTAATCTGAACCTTAGCTCTGGTTTCCATGTGTCCGTCCTCAGAGGACTGTTTTCGTAGTCCAGCACACGGGGCTTTTCTGAGGCACCAAACCAAACCTCTCTCGTCTCCACAGGGGGAGCTTTCTTACTGGGGATGTATCAAACCCTTCAGGTAGGAGAGTTCCGCAGGGCCACTGAACCACCAGCACATTCCAAGGTCTCCATGGACCCAAACAGACATTATGACGCATCCTCAGGAGAGGCCATTTCAACTCAGCCTCCTGGGTAGCGTGCCCCAGAGGCAGCAGATCAAACATTTCTTGTCGCTAATGGCCAATGGGAATGCGAGGCAGGCTGTACAGGGATCCATCCTTCGAACCCTGCTCTCCAGTCCTTCCGTATCCTATGTCCTGGAGCCATGCAACAGGACTCGAATGTCCCGCAGAAGGAAACCTTGTGGTTTGGGGCAACCTCCCAACTCAGCGTGGGAAAACTTCCTTGGCCTCATGAGGCCCCCGCTTCATGAAGGTGCCATCATGGACACATACTCCAGCCTCAGCCAACGTCTGATCCTCAGCCTGACTTCAGATGCAGGAGATTTTGATTCAGCCTCTGCAGAGTGGGCCTGCTCTGCCCTTGGCTCCAATCCTCACCCTAGCTTGTGTTTTAAGAATGCTCTCCTCACACTCCTGGCCTACAAACCCTCCCTCCTGGGAATTCTGGGGCCACAATGAAGCACTCTGCCTGCCTCCCAGGAGAAAAACATTGTCTATGGTGGTGCCCAGAGACCCCAAATGAGGATCAAACTGCTTGGCCCTCGGCAACACCCCAATTGCTTAGGCTACCTTAAACACTGATGCTCTGTCGCAAATAGCCTGAGCCCAGACCTTCCAACAGACACCGACACAGCTGGCTGCACACCCAGCACATTGGACCCGCCACTGCCTTAGGCCACCATCCATTCCCAACCTGGGTTTTCAGTCATCGGAACCTAGACCTTATCTCCAATCCCTGCACAGTGGGGAACCTGATGCACAAGGCAGAACCCCTCCTTCCCCATGGCAAGAAACCTTGCTGCTGGCAGTGAGTCAAACCTTCAGTGTAGGAGAAAACAGCATGGCCCATGAGGCCACGCCCATGCGTGAGGGCTGCCTTGGGCACAAACACACATGGTGACCCTCATCGTGAGTACCTTATTCAAGTAACGCCTCTCAGTGACTGTACCAAGAGCCTGCATATGTGGCTTGCCATGCACATAGGCACCCAGGACTAACTAGATGGTGTGTATTCCAGTTGAAGGAGGCCACTGCTGTGCTCTAGAGTCCCTCCCCTGGGGGGTCCCCTGTGGCAGAAAACAGTACTCTTCCCTTCCCACAGAATGAACCCAAACACTTGGGAGCTTGGACAATCCCCCGAGAGGAAGGCTCTTCCTCGCCCCGGAAGCAACCCCTACCCTGAACGGCCACTGTCAACGCAACACCCAGAGACAAAAGCCTGAGCGACTGCCTCGCACTTGCCTTCCTTTGATATCCAGAGGATCTCCCCTCACGGACTGGAGATCAGGCCTGCCATTACCTTGGCCTCTAGCTGAGCCAAGTTTGCTTTTTCAGACATCTGTTCCCACAGCCCGGGCAAACACAGCCTCTAGGCTGGGTCCTCTGGAGCCATACCACAGGACCGTGCCTGCTCTCTCCTGGGAAACTGTGTCCATTCCTTTGGCCACACACCTCCAGAATATGAGAAACTTCAAGGCCCCCGAGGACATCCCACTACTGGGAGCCTCCTGGAAACAAAAGTGCATTTGGACACAACCTGAGCAGCTACCTCCACGAAGGCATGCACACAGCTCTCAACAGAGATAGAAGGTTGAGCCGGACAGGCCCTTAGGCCCTAATCTCAACACTTGCTTTGGTGTCCATGTGTCAATCCTTAGAGGCTTTGGTTCGAAAAACAGGATATGGGGCTTTCCTGAGGCACTGAACAGAACTCCTCTCGTCTCCACATGGGAAGCTTCCTTGTTGGAGCCGTTTCAAACACCTCAGGTTGGAGAATCCTGCAGAGTCCCTGAGCCACCTCCACATTCCAAGGTCTCCCAGGCCACCAGCCACAGTAGGACTCATCTTCAGGAGAGTCCATTTCAACTCTCTCCTCTGGGTAGCTAACCCAGGAGCCCACAGATTGAGCCTGCCTTGTCCTGGTTAAAGATTGGGAATATGCGGTTGCGTTCACAGGCATCCGTGCTTAGACACCTGCTCTCGAGTCTTTCCGTATGGGGCCTCCTGGAACCATCCAATAGGACTCGACTGTCATGCAGAAGGAAACCTTGAGGTGTGGAGTAGTTCACAAAACCCATCGTAGGCAAAGCTCCCTGGCCTCACGAAGCCCCCACACCCTTCAGGAAGAGGCCATGCTGGACAAAAACTCTAGACTGAGGCACGTCTCATAGTTGACATGACCTCAGTGCAGGAGATCTCGATTCAGCCTCTGCAGAGTGGGCCTGCCGTGCCCTCGGTCCCAAACCTCACGCTAGCTTGTGTTTTCAGACTTCCTTCCTCACACTCCTGGCAAACAAGCCCTCCGGACTAGGAACTCCAGAACCACAACCCAGGTTGGTGTCTGCCCAACGGAAGAAAAACATTTCCCTGTGGGGCTCTCCAGAAAGCCCAGATGAGGATCAACCTGCTCGGGCCTCGACGGTACCCGAACTGGATAGGCTGCTCTGGGCACTCATGCTCTGTCTGACATAGCCTGAAGCCAGACGTCCAGACAGACAAGAAGACAGCTGGCCGCACACCCAGCACTTCGGACACGCCATGGTCTTATGCCGTCACCTCTTCCTAACCTTGGTTTTCAGATATCTGAACCTAGACATTATATCAATTCTGCACACAGCTAGGTATCGCAAGCACAAAACAGAACTCCTCCTTCCCCATGGCTGTAAAGCTTGCTCTTGGCATGGTGTCACACCTTCAAGGTGGGTGAAACCTTCATGGCCTCTCATGCCACGCCCAAACTTGAGTGCTGCTTGGGCACAAATTCACACTGTGACCCTCAGCATGAGCCCCATGTCATAGAAAGGCCTTTCGGGGCCTGGACCAAGAGCCCGCATTGGGGCTTGCCAAGCCCCTATGCACCCAATCCTCACCAGTATTTGAGATTTCCAGTCTCCCCGCCCGTACCTGGGGCTCTGCTCTGGATTCCCTTCTTGAAGAGACCCATGAGCCAGACAACACGACTCCACCCTTCCCACAAAATAACCCCAAACTCTTGGGAGCTGGGAACAATCCCCAGAGATGGATACTCGCCCACAGTCCCTGAGGCCACCTCTCCAATCCACGGCTATCCCGGACACAACATCCAGAGACAAAAGCCTGAAGGAATGCCTCCCACTCGCCCTTGTTTCAGAGGCCGAAGAGCTCCCTCTCGGGCTGTCATCCGGCCTGCCATACCCTAGGCGCCACTCATAAGCTGAGATTGTGTTTCCAGTATTCTGTGCCCACAGCATGGATCCACACATCCTCCAGGCTAGGGCCTCTGGAGCCACAGCGAAAGATTGTGCCTGCCCTCCCCAAGGAAAGTGTGCCCAATCCATTGACCACAACCCTACAGGTTAGGGAAAAGCTCCAAGGCCCCTGAGGCCATCAATAGTGTAGGCCACCCTGGACTAAGAGGGGCTCTCTGACACCAGCGGAGCAACTATCTCCACTTAGACTCTCAGACAATGTCCCCAGAGACAGAAGGTTGAAATGGACAGGCCCCCAGGCCCTAATCTGAACCTTAGCTCTGGTTTCCATGTGTCCGTCCTCAGAGGACTGTTTTCGTAGTCCAGCACACGGGGCTTTTCTGAGGCACCAAACCAAACCTCTCTCGTCTCCACAGGGGGAGCTTTCTTACTGGGGATGTATCAAACCCTTCAGGTAGGAGAGTTCCGCAGGGCCACTGAACCACCAGCACATTCCAAGGTCTCCATGGACCCAAACAGACATTATGACGCATCCTCAGGAGAGGCCATTTCAACTCAGCCTCCTGGGTAGCGTGCCCCAGAGGCAGCAGATCAAACATTTCTTGTCGCTAATGGCCAATGGGAATGCGAGGCAGGCTGTACAGGGATCCATCCTTCGAACCCTGCTCTCCAGTCCTTCCGTATCCTATGTCCTGGAGCCATGCAACAGGACTCGAATGTCCCGCAGAAGGAAACCTTGTGGTTTGGGGCAACCTCCCAACTCAGCGTGGGAAAACTTCCTTGGCCTCATGAGGCCCCCGCTTCATGAAGGTGCCATCATGGACACATACTCCAGCCTCAGCCAATGTCTGATCCTCAGCCTGACTTCAGATGCAGGAGATTTTGATTCAGCCTCTGCAGAGTGGGCCTGCTCTGCCCTTGGCTCCAATCCTCACCCTAGCTTGTGTTTTAAGAATGCTCTCCTCACACTCCTGGCCTACAAACCCTCCCTCCTGGGAATTCTGGGGCCACAATGAAGCACTCTGCCTGCCTCCCAGGAGAAAAACATTGTCTATGGTGGTGCCCAGAGACCCCAAATGAGGATCAAACTGCTTGGCCCTCGGCAACACCCCAATTGCTTAGGCTACCTTAAACACTGATGCTCTGTCGCAAATAGCCTGAGCCCAGACCTTCCAACAGACACCGACCCAGCTGGCTGCACACCCAGCACATTGGACCCGCCACTGCCTTAGGCCACCATCCATTCCCAACCTGGGTTTTCAGTCATCGGAACCTAGACCTTATCTCCAATCCCTGCACAGTGGGGAACCTGATGCACAAGGCAGAACCCCTCCTTCCCCATGGCAAGAAACCTTGCTGCTGGCAGTGAGTCAAACCTTCAGTGTAGGAGAAAACAGCATGGCCCATGAGGCCACGCCCATGCGTGAGGGCTGCCTTGGGCACAAACACACATGGTGACCCTCATCGTGAGTACCTTATTCAAGTAACGCCTCTCAGTGACTGTACCAAGAGCCTGCATATGTGGCTTGCCATGCACATAGGCACCCAGGACTAACTAGATGGTGTGTATTCCAGTTGAAGGAGGCCACTGCTGTGCTCTAGAGTCCCTCTCCTGGGGGGTCCCCTGTGGCAGAAAACAGTACTCTTCCCTTCCCGAGAATGAACCCAAACACTTGGGAGCTTGGACAATCCCCCGAGAGGAAGGCTCTTCCTCGCCCCGGAAGCAACCCCTACCCTGAACGGCCACTGTCAACGCAACACCCAGAGACAAAAGCCTGAGCGACTGCCTCGCACTTGCCTTCCTTTGATATCCAGAGGATCTCCCCTCACGGACTGGAGATCAGGCCTGCCATTACCTTGGCCTCTAGCTGAGCCAAGTTTGCTTTTTCAGACATCTGTTCCCACAGCCCGGGCAAACACAGCCTCTAGGCTGGGTCCTCTGGAGCCATACCACAGGACCGTGCCTGCTCTCTCCTGGGAAACTGTGTCCATTCCTTTGGCCACACACCTCCAGAATATGAGAAACTTCAAGGCTCCCGAGGACATCCCACTACTGGGAGCCTCCTGGAAACAAAAGGGCATTTGGACACAACCTGAGCAGCTACCTCCACGAAGGCATGCACACAGCTGTCAACAGAGATAGAAGGTTGAGCCGGACAGGCCCTTAGGCCCTAATCTCAACACTTGCTTTGGTGTCCATGTGTCAATCCTTAGAGGCTTTGGTTCGAAAAACAGGATATGGGGCTTTCCTGAGGCACTGAACAGAACTCCTCTCGTCTCCACATGGGAAGCTTCCTTGTTGGAGCCGTTTCAAACACCTCAGGTTGGAGAATCCTGCAGAGTCCCTGAGCCACCTCCACATTCCAAGGTCTCCCAGGCCACCAGCCACAGTAGGACTCAACTTCAGGAGAGTCCATTTCAACTCTCTCCTCTGGGTAGCTAACCCAGGAGCCCACAGATTGAGCCTGCCTTGTCCTGGTTAAAGATTGGGAATATGCGGTTGCGTTCACAGGCATCCGTGCTTAGACACCTGCTCTCGAGTCTTTCCGTATGGGGCCTCCTGGAACCATCCAATAGGACTCGACTGTCATGCAGAAGGAAACCTTGAGGTGTGGAGTAGTTCACAAAACCCATCGTAGGCAAAGCTCCCTGGCCTCACGAAGCCCCCACACCCTTCAGGAAGAGGCCATGCTGGACAAAAACTCTAGACTGAGGCACGTCTCATAGTTGACATGACCTCAGTGCAGGAGATCTCGATTCAGCCTCTGCAGAGTGGGCCTGCCGTGCCCTCGGTCCCAAACCTCACGCTAGCTTGTGTTTTCAGACTTCCTTCCTCACACTCCTGGCAAACAAGCCCTCCGGACTAGGAACTCCAGAACCACAACCCAGGTTGGTGTCTGCCCAACGGAAGAAAAACATTTCCCTGTGGGGCTCTCCAGAAAGCCCAGATGAGGATCAACCTGCTCGGGCCTCGACGGTACCCGAACTGGATAGGCTGCTCTGGGCACTCATGCTCTGTCTGACATAGCCTGAAGCCAGACGTCCAGACAGACAAGAAGACAACTGGCCGCACACCCAGCACTTCGGACACGCCATGGTCTTATGCCGTCACCTCTTCCTAACCTTGGTTTTCAGATATCTGAACCTAGACATTATATCAATTCTGCACACAGCTAGGTATCGCAAGCACAAAACAGAACTCCTCCTTCCCCATGGCTGTAAAGCTTGCTCTTGGCATGGTGTCACACCTTCAAGGTGGGAGAAACCTTCATGGCCTCTCATGCCACGCCCAAACTTGAGTGCTGCTTGGGCACAAATTCACACTGTGACCCTCAGCATGAGCCCCATGTCAAAGAAAGGCCTTTCGGGGCCTGGACCAAGAGCCCGCATTGGGGCTTGCCAAGCCCCTATGCACCCAATCCTCACCAGTATTTGAGATTTCCAGTCTCCCCGCCCGTACCTGGGGCTCTGCTCTGGATTCCCTTCTTGAAGAGACCCATGAGCCAGACAACACGACTCCACCCTTCCCACAAAATAACCCCAAACTCTTGGGAGCTGGGAAAAATCCCCAGAGATGGATACTCGTCCACAGTCCCTGAGGCCACCTCTCCAATCCACGGCTATCCCGGACACAACATCCAGAGACAAAAGCCTGAAGGAATGCCTCCCACTCGCCCTTGTTTCAGAGGCCGAAGAGCTCCCTCTCGGGCTGTCATCCGGCCTGCCATACCCTAGGCGCCACTCATAAGCTGAGATTGTGTTTCCAGTATTCTGTGCCCACAGCATGGATCCACACATCCTCCAGGCTAGGGCCTCTGGAGCCACAGCGAAAGATTGTGCCTGCCCTCCCCCAAGGAAAGTGTGCCCAATCCATTGACCACAACCCTACAGGTTAGGGAAAAGCTCCAAGGCCCCTGAGGCCATCAATAGTGTAGGCCACCCTGGACTAAGAGGGGCTCTCTGACACCAGCGGAGCAACTATCTCCACTTAGACTCTCAGACAATGTCCCCAGAGACAGAAGGTTGAAATGGACAGGCCCCCAGGCCCTAATCTGAACCTTAGCTCTGGTTTCCATGTGTCCGTCCTCAGAGGACTGTTTTCGTAGTCCAGCACACGGGGCTTTTCTGAGGCACCAAACCAAACCTCTCTCGTCTCCACAGGGGGAGCTTTCTTACTGGGGATGTATCAAACCCTTCAGGTAGGAGAGTTCCGCAGGGCCACTGAACCACCAGCACATTCCAAGGTCTCCATGGACCCAAACAGACATTATGACGCATCCTCAGGAGAGGCCATTTCAACTCAGCCTCCTGGGTAGCGTGCCCCAGAGGCAGCAGATCAAACATTTCTTGTCGCTAATGGCCAATGGGAATGCGAGGCAGGCTGTACAGGGATCCATCCTTCGAACCCTGCTCTCCAGTCCTTCCGTATCCTATGTCCTGGAGCCATGCAACAGGACTCGAATGTCCCGCAGAAGGAAACCTTGTGGTTTGGGGCAACCTCCCAACTCAGCGTGGGAAAACTTCCTTGGCCTCATGAGGCCCCCGCTTCATGAAGGTGCCATCATGGACACATACTCCAGCCTCAGCCAACGTCTGATCCTCAGCCTGACTTCAGATGCAGGAGATTTTGATTCAGCCTCTGCAGAGTGGGCCTGCTCTGCCCTTGGCTCCAATCCTCACCCTAGCTTGTGTTTTAAGAATGCTCTCCTCACACTCCTGGCCTACAAACCCTCCCTCCTGGGAATTCTGGGGCCACAATGAAGCACTCTGCCTGCCTCCCAGGAGAAAAACATTGTCTATGGTGGTGCCCAGAGACCCCAAATGAGGATCAAACTGCTTGGCCCTCGGCAACACCCCAATTGCTTAGGCTACCTTAAACACTGATGCTCTGTCGCAAATAGCCTGAGCCCAGACCTTCCAACAGACACCGACACAGCTGGCTGCACACCCAGCACATTGGACCCGCCACTGCCTTAGGCCACCATCCATTCCCAACCTGGGTTTTCAGTCATCGGAACCTAGACCTTATCTCCAATCCCTGCACAGTGGGGAACCTGATGCACAAGGCAGAACCCCTCCTTCCCCATGGCAAGAAACCTTGCTGCTGGCAGTGAGTCAAACCTTCAGTGTAGGAGAAAACAGCATGGCCCATGAGGCCACGCCCATGCGTGAGGGCTGCCTTGGGCACAAACACACATGGTGACCCTCATCGTGAGTACCTTATTCAAGTAACGCCTCTCAGTGACTGTACCAAGAGCCTGCATATGTGGCTTGCCATGCACATAGGCACCCAGGACTAACTAGATGGTGTGTATTCCAGTTGAAGGAGGCCACTGCTGTGCTCTAGAGTCCCTCCCCTGGGGGGTCCCCTGTGGCAGAAAACAGTACTCTTCCCTTCCCACAGAATGAACCCAAACACTTGGGAGCTTGGACAATCCCCCGAGAGGAAGGCTCTTCCTCGCCCCGGAAGCAACCCCTACCCTGAACGGCCACTGTCAACGCAACACCCAGAGACAAAAGCCTGAGCGACTGCCTCGCACTTGCCTTCCTTTGATATCCAGAGGATCTCCCCTCACGGACTGGAGATCAGGCCTGCCATTACCTTGGCCTCTAGCTGAGCCAAGTTTGCTTTTTCAGACATCTGTTCCCACAGCCCGGGCAAACACAGCCTCTAGGCTGGGTCCTCTGGAGCCATACCACAGGACCGTGCCTGCTCTCTCCTGGGAAACTGTGTCCATTCCTTTGGCCACACACCTCCAGAATATGAGAAACTTCAAGGCCCCCGAGGACATCCCACTACTGGGAGCCTCCTGGAAACAAAAGTGCATTTGGACACAACCTGAGCAGCTACCTCCACGAAGGCATGCACACAGCTCTCAACAGAGATAGAAGGTTGAGCCGGACAGGCCCTTAGGCCCTAATCTCAACACTTGCTTTGGTGTCCATGTGTCAATCCTTAGAGGCTTTGGTTCGAAAAACAGGATATGGGGCTTTCCTGAGGCACTGAACAGAACTCCTCTCGTCTCCACATGGGAAGCTTCCTTGTTGGAGCCGTTTCAAACACCTCAGGTTGGAGAATCCTGCAGAGTCCCTGAGCCACCTCCACATTCCAAGGTCTCCCAGGCCACCAGCCACAGTAGGACTCATCTTCAGGAGAGTCCATTTCAACTCTCTCCTCTGGGTAGCTAACCCAGGAGCCCACAGATTGAGCCTGCCTTGTCCTGGTTAAAGATTGGGAATATGCGGTTGCGTTCACAGGCATCCGTGCTTAGACACCTGCTCTCGAGTCTTTCCGTATGGGGCCTCCTGGAACCATCCAATAGGACTCGACTGTCATGCAGAAGGAAACCTTGAGGTGTGGAGTAGTTCACAAAACCCATCGTAGGCAAAGCTCCCTGGCCTCACGAAGCCCCCACACCCTTCAGGAAGAGGCCATGCTGGACAAAAACTCTAGACTGAGGCACGTCTCATAGTTGACATGACCTCAGTGCAGGAGATCTCGATTCAGCCTCTGCAGAGTGGGCCTGCCGTGCCCTCGGTCCCAAACCTCACGCTAGCTTGTGTTTTCAGACTTCCTTCCTCACACTCCTGGCAAACAAGCCCTCCGGACTAGGAACTCCAGAACCACAACCCAGGTTGGTGTCTGCCCAACGGAAGAAAAACATTTCCCTGTGGGGCTCTCCAGAAAGCCCAGATGAGGATCAACCTGCTCGGGCCTCGACGGTACCCGAACTGGATAGGCTGCTCTGGGCACTCATGCTCTGTCTGACATAGCCTGAAGCCAGACGTCCAGACAGACAAGAAGACAACTGGCCGCACACCCAGCACTTCGGACACGCCATGGTCTTATGCCGTCACCTCTTCCTAACCTTGGTTTTCAGATATCTGAACCTAGACATTATATCAATTCTGCACACAGCTAGGTATCGCAAGCACAAAACAGAACTCCTCCTTCCCCATGGCTGTAAAGCTTGCTCTTGGCATGGTGTCACACCTTCAAGGTGGGAGAAACCTTCATGGCCTCTCATGCCACGCCCAAACTTGAGTGCTGCTTGGGCACAAATTCACACTGTGACCCTCAGCATGAGCCCCATGTCAAAGAAAGGCCTTTCGGGGCCTGGACCAAGAGCCCGCATTGGGGCTTGCCAAGCCCCTATGCACCCAATCCTCACCAGTATTTGAGATTTCCAGTCTCCCCGCCCGTACCTGGGGCTCTGCTCTGGATTCCCTTCTTGAAGAGACCCATGAGCCAGACAACACGACTCCACCCTTCCCACAAAATAACCCCAAACTCTTGGGAGCTGGGAAAAATCCCCAGAGATGGATACTCGTCCACAGTCCCTGAGGCCACCTCTCCAATCCACGGCTATCCCGGACACAACATCCAGAGACAAAAGCCTGAAGGAATGCCTCCCACTCGCCCTTGTTTCAGAGGCCCAAGTGCTCCCTCTCGGGCTGTCATCCGGCCTGCCATACCCTAGGCGCCACTCATAAGCTGAGATTGTGTTTCCAGTCTTCTGTGCCCACAGCATGGATCCACACATCCTCCAGGCTAGGTCCTCTGGAGCCACAGCGAAAGATTGTGCCTGCCCTCCCCCAAGGAATGTGTGCCCAATCCATTGACCACAACCCTACAGGTTAGGGAAAAGCTCCAAGGCCCCTGAGGCCATCAATAGTGTAGGCCACCCTGGACTAAGAGGGGCTCTCTGACACCAGCGGAGCAACTATCTCCACTTAGACTCTCAGACAATGTCCCCAGAGACAGAAGGTTGAAATGGACAGGCCCCCAGGCCCTAATCTGAACCTTAGCTCTGGTTTCCATGTGTCCGTCCTCAGAGGACTGTTTTCGTAGTCCAGCACACGGGGCTTTTCTGAGGCACCAAACCAAACCTCTCTCGTCTCCACAGGGGGAGCTTTCTTACTGGGGATGTATCAAACCCTTCAGGTAGGAGAGTTCCGCAGGGCCACTGAACCACCAGCACATTCCAAGGTCTCCATGGACCCAAACAGACATTATGACGCATCCTCAGGAGAGGCCATTTCAACTCAGCCTCCTGGGTAGCGTGCCCCAGAGGCAGCAGATCAAACATTTCTTGTCGCTAATGGCCAATGGGAATGCGAGGCAGGCTGTACAGGGATCCATCCTTCGAACCCTGCTCTCCAGTCCTTCCGTATCCTATGTCCTGGAGCCATGCAACAGGACTCGAATGTCCCGCAGAAGGAAACCTTGTGGTTTGGGGCAACCTCCCAACTCAGCGTGGGAAAACTTCCTTGGCCTCATGAGGCCCCCGCTTCATGAAGGTGCCATCATGGACACATACTCCAGCCTCAGCCAACGTCTGATCCTCAGCCTGACTTCAGATGCAGGAGATTTTGATTCAGCCTCTGCAGAGTGGGCCTGCTCTGCCCTTGGCTCCAATCCTCACCCTAGCTTGTGTTTTAAGAATGCTCTCCTCACACTCCTGGCCTACAAACCCTCCCTCCTGGGAATTCTGGGGCCACAATGAAGCACTCTGCCTGCCTCCCAGGAGAAAAACATTGTCTATGGTGGTGCCCAGAGACCCCAAATGAGGATCAAACTGCTTGGCCCTCGGCAACACCCCAATTGCTTAGGCTACCTTAAACACTGATGCTCTGTCGCAAATAGCCTGAGCCCAGACCTTCCAACAGACACCGACACAGCTGGCTGCACACCCAGCACATTGGACCCGCCACTGCCTTAGGCCACCATCCATTCCCAACCTGGGTTTTCAGTCATCGGAACCTAGACCTTATCTCCAATCCCTGCACAGTGGGGAACCTGATGCACAAGGCAGAACCCCTCCTTCCCCATGGCAAGAAACCTTGCTGCTGGCAGTGAGTCAAACCTTCAGTGTAGGAGAAAACAGCATGGCCCATGAGGCCACGCCCATGCGTGAGGGCTGCCTTGGGCACAAACACACATGGTGACCCTCATCGTGAGTACCTTATTCAAGTAACGCCTCTCAGTGACTGTACCAAGAGCCTGCATATGTGGCTTGCCATGCACATAGGCACCCAGGACTAACTAGATGGTGTGTATTCCAGTTGAAGGAGGCCACTGCTGTGCTCTAGAGTCCCTCCCCTGGGGGGTCCCCTGTGGCAGAAAACAGTACTCTTCCCTTCCCACAGAATGAACCCAAACACTTGGGAGCTTGGACAATCCCCCGAGAGGAAGGCTCTTCCTCGCCCCGGAAGCAACCCCTACCCTGAACGGCCACTGTCAACGCAACACCCAGAGACAAAAGCCTGAGCGACTGCCTCGCACTTGCCTTCCTTTGATATCCAGAGGATCTCCCCTCACGGACTGGAGATCAGGCCTGCCATTACCTTGGCCTCTAGCTGAGCCAAGTTTGCTTTTTCAGACATCTGTTCCCACAGCCCGGGCAAACACAGCCTCTAGGCTGGGTCCTCTGGAGCCATACCACAGGACCGTGCCTGCTCTCTCCTGGGAAACTGTGTCCATTCCTTTGGCCACACACCTCCAGAATATGAGAAACTTCAAGGCCCCCGAGGACATCCCACTACTGGGAGCCTCCTGGAAACAAAAGTGCATTTGGACACAACCTGAGCAGCTACCTCCACGAAGGCATGCACACAGCTGTCAACAGAGATAGAAGGTTGAGCCGGACAGGCCCTTAGGCCCTAATCTCAACACTTGCTTTGGTGTCCATGTGTCAATCCTTAGAGGCTTTGGTTCGAAAAACAGGATATGGGGCTTTCCTGAGGCACTGAACAGAACTCCTCTCGTCTCCACATGGGAAGCTTCCTTGTTGGAGCCGTTTCAAACACCTCAGGTTGGAGAATCCTGCAGAGTCCCTGAGCCACCTCCACATTCCAAGGTCTCCCAGGCCACCAGCCACAGTAGGACTCATCTTCAGGAGAGTCCATTTCAACTCTCTCCTCTGGGTAGCTAACCCAGGAGCCCACAGATTGAGCCTGCCTTGTCCTGGTTAAAGATTGGGAATATGCGGTTGCGTTCACAGGCATCCGTGCTTAGACACCTGCTCTCGAGTCTTTCCGTATGGGGCCTCCTGGAACCATCCAATAGGACTCGACTGTCATGCAGAAGGAAACCTTGAGGTGTGGAGTAGTTCACAAAACCCATCGTAGGCAAAGCTCCCTGGCCTCACGAAGCCCCCACACCCTTCAGGAAGAGGCCATGCTGGACAAAAACTCTAGACTGAGGCACGTCTCATAGTTGACATGACCTCAGTGCAGGAGATCTCGATTCAGCCTCTGCAGAGTGGGCCTGCCGTGCCCTCGGTCCCAAACCTCACGCTAGCTTGTGTTTTCAGACTTCCTTCCTCACACTCCTGGCAAACAAGCCCTCCGGACTAGGAACTCCAGAACCACAACCCAGGTTGGTGTCTGCCCAACGGAAGAAAAACATTTCCCTGTGGGGCTCTCCAGAAAGCCCAGATGAGGATCAACCTGCTCGGGCCTCGACGGTACCCGAACTGGATAGGCTGCTCTGGGCACTCATGCTCTGTCTGACATAGCCTGAAGCCAGACGTCCAGACAGACAAGAAGACAACTGGCCGCACACCCAGCACTTCGGACACGCCATGGTCTTATGCCGTCACCTCTTCCTAACCTTGGTTTTCAGATATCTGAACCTAGACATTATATCAATTCTGCACACAGCTAGGTATCGCAAGCACAAAACAGAACTCCTCCTTCCCCATGGCTGTAAAGCTTGCTCTTGGCATGGTGTCACACCTTCAAGGTGGGAGAAACCTTCATGGCCTCTCATGCCACGCCCAAACTTGAGTGCTGCTTGGGCACAAATTCACACTGTGACCCTCAGCATGAGCCCCATGTCAAAGAAAGGCCTTTCGGGGCCTGGACCAAGAGCCCGCATTGGGGCTTGCCAAGCCCCTATGCACCCAATCCTCACCAGTATTTGAGATTTCCAGTCTCCCCGCCCGTACCTGGGGCTCTGCTCTGGATTCCCTTCTTGAAGAGACCCATGAGCCAGACAACACGACTCCACCCTTCCCACAAAATAACCCCAAACTCTTGGGAGCTGGGAAAAATCCCCAGAGATGGATACTCGTCCACAGTCCCTGAGGCCACCTCTCCAATCCACGGCTATCCCGGACACAACATCCAGAGACAAAAGCCTGAAGGAATGCCTCCCACTCGCCCTTGTTTCAGAGGCCCAAGTGCTCCCTCTCGGGCTGTCATCCGGCCTGCCATACCCTAGGCGCCACTCATAAGCTGAGATTGTGTTTCCAGTCTTCTGTGCCCACAGCATGGATCCACACATCCTCCAGGCTAGGTCCTCTGGAGCCACAGCGAAAGATTGTGCCTGCCCTCCCCCAAGGAATGTGTGCCCAATCCATTGACCACAACCCTACAGGTTAGGGAAAAGCTCCAAGGCCCCTGAGGCCATCAATAGTGTAGGCCACCCTGGACTAAGAGGGGCTCTCTGACACCAGCGGAGCAACTATCTCCACTTAGACTCTCAGACAATGTCCCCAGAGACAGAAGGTTGAAATGGACTGGCCCCCAGGCCCTAATCTGAACCTTAGCTCTGGTTTCCATGTGTCCGTCCTCAGAGGACTGTTTTCGTAGTCCAGCACACGGGGCTTTTCTGAGGCACCAAACCAAACCTCTCTCGTCTCCACAGGGGGAGCTATCTTACTGGGGATGTATCAAACCCTTCAGGTAGGAGAGTTCCGCAGGGCCACTGAACCACCAGCACATTCCAAGGTCTCCATGGACCCAAACAGACATTATGACGCATCCTCAGGAGAGGCCATTTCAACTCAGCCTCCTGGGTAGCGTGCCCCAGAGGCAGCAGATCAAACATTTCTTGTCGCTAATGGCCAATGGGAATGCGAGGCAGGCTGTACAGGGATCCATCCTTCGAACCCTGCTCTCCAGTCCTTCCGTATCCTATGTCCTGGAGCCATGCAACAGGACTCGAATGTCCCGCAGAAGGAAACCTTGTGGTTTGGGGCAACCTCCCAACTCAGCGTGGGAAAACTTCCTTGGCCTCATGAGGCCCCCACTTCATGAAGGTGCCATCATGGACACATACTCCAGCCTCAGCCAACGTCTGATCCTCAGCCTGACTTCAGATGCAGGAGATTTTGATTCAGCCTCTGCAGAGTGGGCCTGCTCTGCCCTTGGCTCCAATCCTCACCCTAGCTTGTGTTTTAAGAATGCTCTCCTCACACTCCTGGCCTACAAACCCTCCCTCCTGGGAATTCTGGGTCCACAATGAAGCACTCTGCCTGCCTCCCAGGAGAAAAACATTGTCTATGGTGGTGCCCAGAGACCCCAAATGAGGATCAAACTGCTTGGCCCTCGGCAACACCCCAATTGCTTAGGCTACCTTAAACACTGATGCTCTGTCGCAAATAGCCTGAGCCCAGACCTTCCAACAGACACCGACACAGCTGGCTGCACACCCAGCACATTGACCCGCCACTGCCTTAGGCCACCATCCATTCCCAACCTGGGTTTTCAGTCATCGGAACCTAGACCTTATCTCCAATCCCTGCACAGTGGGGAACCTGATGCACAAGGCAGAACCCCTCCTTCCCCATGGCAAGAAACCTTGCTGCTGGCAGTGAGTCAAACCTTCAGTGTAGGAGAAAACAGCATGGCCCATGAGGCCACGCCCATGCGTGAGGGCTGCCTTGGGCACAAACACACATGGTGACCCTCATCGTGAGTACCTTATTCAAGTAACGCCTCTCAGTGACTGTACCAAGAGCCTGCATATGTGGCTTGCCATGCACATAGGCACCCAGGACTAACTAGATGGTGTGTATTCCAGTTGAAGGAGGCCACTGCTGTGCTCTAGAGTCCCTCCCCTGGGGGGTCCCCTGTGGCAGAAAACAGTACTCTTCCCTTCCCACAGAATGAACCCAAACACTTGGGAGCTTGGACAATCCCCCGAGAGGAAGGCTCTTCCTCGCCCCGGAAGCAACCCCTACCCTGAACGGCCACTGTCAACGCAACACCCAGAGACAAAAGCCTGAGCGACTGCCTCGCACTTGCCTTCCTTTGATATCCAGAGGATCTCCCCTCACGGACTGGAGATCAGGCCTGCCATTACCTTGGCCTCTAGCTGAGCCAAGTTTGCTTTTTCAGACATCTGTTCCCACAGCCCGGGCAAACACAGCCTCTAGGCTGGGTCCTCTGGAGCCATACCACAGGACCGTGCCTGCTCTCTCCTGGGAAACTGTGTCCATTCCTTTGGCCACACACCTCCAGAATATGAGAAACTTCAAGGCCCCCGAGGACATCCCACTACTGGGAGCCTCCCTGGAAACAAAGGGGCATTTGGACACAACCTGAGCAGCTAGCTCCACGAAGGCATGCACACAGCTGTCAACAGAGATAGAAGGTTGAGCCGGACAGGCCCTTAGGCCCTAATCTCAACACTTGCTTTGGTGTCCATGTGTCAATCCTTAGAGGCTTTGGTTCGAAAAACAGGATATGGGGCTTTCCTGAGGCACTGAACAGAACTGCTCTCGTCTCCACATGGGAAGCTTCCTTGTTGGAGCCGTTTCAAACACCTCAGGTTGGAGAATCCTGCAGAGTCCCTGAGCCACCTCCACATTCCAAGGTCTCCCAGGCCACCAGCCACAGTAGGACTCATCTTCAGGAGAGTCCATTTCAACTCTCTCCTCTGGGTAGCTAACCCAGGAGCCCACAGATTGAGCCTGCCTTGTCCTGGTTAAAGATTGGGAATATGCGGTTGCGTTCACAGGCATCCGTGCTTAGACACCTGCTCTCGAGTCTTTCCGTATGGGGCCTCCTGGAACCATCCAATAGGACTCGACTGTCATGCAGAAGGAAACCTTGAGGTGTGGAGTAGTTCACAAAACCCATCGTAGGCAAAGCTCCCTGGCCTCACGAAGCCCCCACACCCTTCAGGAAGAGGCCATGCTGGACAAAAACTCTAGACTGAGGCACGTCTCATAGTTGACATGACCTCAGTGCAGGAGATCTCGATTCAGCCTCTGCAGAGTGGGCCTGCCGTGCCCTCGGTCCCAAACCTCACGCTAGCTTGTGTTTTCAGACTTCCTTCCTCACACTCCTGGCAAACAAGCCCTCCGGACTAGGAACTCCAGAACCACAACCCAGGTTGGTGTCTGCCCAACGGAAGAAAAACATTTCCCTGTGGGGCTCTCCAGAAAGCCCAGATGAGGATCAACCTGCTCGGGCCTCGACGGTACCCGAACTGGATAGGCTGCTCTGGGCACTCATGCTCTGTCTGACATAGCCTGAAGCCAGACGTCCAGACAGACAAGAAGACAACTGGCCGCACACCCAGCACTTCGGACACGCCATGGTCTTATGCCGTCACCTCTTCCTAACCTTGGTTTTCAGATATCTGAACCTAGACATTATATCAATTCTGCACACAGCTAGGTATCGCAAGCACAAAACAGAACTCCTCCTTCCCCATGGCTGTAAAGCTTGCTCTTGGCATGGTGTCACACCTTCAAGGTGGGAGAAACCTTCATGGCCTCTCATGCCACGCCCAAACTTGAGTGCTGCTTGGGCACAAATTCACACTGTGACCCTCAGCATGAGCCCCATGTCAAAGAAAGGCCTTTCGGGGCCTGGACCAAGAGCCCGCATTGGGGCTTGCCAAGCCCCTATGCACCCAATCCTCACCAGTATTTGAGATTTCCAGTCTCCCCGCCCGTACCTGGGGCTCTGCTCTGGATTCCCTTCTTGAAGAGACCCATGAGCCAGACAACACGACTCCACCCTTCCCACAAAATAACCCCAAACTCTTGGGAGCTGGGAAAAATCCCCAGAGATGGATACTCGTCCACAGTCCCTGAGGCCACCTCTCCAATCCACGGCTATCCCGGACACAACATCCAGAGACAAAAGCCTGAAGGAATGCCTCCCACTCGCCCTTGTTTCAGAGGCCCAAGAGCTCCCTCTCGGGCTGTCATCCGGCCTGCCATACCCTAGGCGCCACTCATAAGCTGAGATTGTGTTTCCAGTCTTCTGTTCCCACAGCATGGATCCACACATCCTCCAGGCTAGGTCCTCTGGAGCCACAGCGAAAGATTGTGCCTGCCCTCCCCCAAGGAAAGTGTGCCCAATCCATTGACCACAACCCTACAGGTTAGGGAAAAGCTCCAAGGCCCCTGAGGCCATCAATAGTGTAGGCCACCCTGGACTCAGAGGGGCTCTCTGACACCAGAGGAGCAACTATCTCCACTTAGACTCTCAGACAATGTCCCCAGAGACAGAAGGTTGAAATGGACAGGCCCCCAGGCCCTAATCTGAACCTTAGCTCTGGTTTCCATGTGTCCGTCCTCAGAGGGCTGTTTTCGTAGTCCAGCACACGGGGCTTTTCTGAGGCACCAAACCAAACCTCTCTCGTCTCCACAGGGGGAGCTTTCTTACTGGGGATGTATCAAACCCTTCAGGTAGGAGAGTTCCGCAGGGCCACTGAACCACCAGCACATTCCAAGGTCTCCATGGACCCAAACAGACATTATGACGCATCCTCAGGAGAGGCCATTTCAACTCAGCCTCCTGGGTAGCGTGCCCCAGAGGCAGCAGATCAAACATTTCTTGTCGCTAATGGCCAATGGGAATGCGAGGCAGGCTGTACAGGGATCCATCCTTCGAACCCTGCTCTCCAGTCCTTCCATATCCTATGTCCTGGAGCCATGCAACAGGACTCGAATGTCCCGCAGAAGGAAACCTTGTGGTTTGGGGCAACCTCCCAACTCAGCGTGGGAAAACTTCCTTGGCCTCATGAGGCCCCCGCTTCATGAAGGTGCCATCATGGACACATACTCCAGCCTCAGCCAACGTCTGATCCTCAGCCTGACTTCAGATGCAGGAGATTTTGATTCAGCCTCTGCAGAGTGGGCCTGCTCTGCCCTTGGCTCCAATCCTCACCCTAGCTTGTGTTTTAAGAATGCTCTCCTCACACTCCTGGCCTACAAACCCTCCCTCCTGGGAATTCTGGGGCCACAATGAAGCACTCTGCCTGCCTCCCAGGAGAAAAACATTGTCTATGGTGGTGCCCAGAGACCCCAAATGAGGATCAAACTGCTTGGCCCTCGGCAACACCCCAATTGCTTAGGCTACCTTAAACACTGATGCTCTGTCGCAAATAGCCTGAGCCCAGACCTTCCAACAGACACCGACACAGCTGGCTGCACACCCAGCACATTGGACCCGCCACTGCCTTAGGCCACCATCCATTCCCAACCTGGGTTTTCAGTCATCGGAACCTAGACCTTATCTCCAATCCCTGCACAGTGGGGAACCTGATGCACAAGGCAGAACCCCTCCTTCCCCATGGCAAGAAACCTTGCTGCTGGCAGTGAGTCAAACCTTCAGTGTAGGAGAAAACAGCATGGCCCATGAGGCCACGCCCATGCGTGAGGGCTGCCTTGGGCACAAACACACATGGTGACCCTCATCGTGAGTACCTTATTCAAGTAACGCCTCTCAGTGACTGTACCAAGAGCCTGCATATGTGGCTTGCCATGCACATAGGCACCCAGGACTAACTAGATGGTGTGTATTCCAGTTGAAGGAGGCCACTGCTGTGCTCTAGAGTCCCTCCCCTGGGGGGTCCCCTGTGGCAGAAAACAGTACTCTTCCCTTCCCACAGAATGAACCCAAACACTTGGGAGCTTGGACAATCCCCCGAGAGGAAGGCTCTTCCTCGCCCCGGAAGCAACCCCTACCCTGAACGGCCACTGTCAACGCAACACCCAGAGACAAAAGCCTGAGCGACTGCCTCGCACTTGCCTTCCTTTGATATCCAGAGGATCTCCCCTCACGGACTGGAGATCAGGCCTGCCATTACCTTGGCCTCTAGCTGAGCCAAGTTTGCTTTTTCAGACATCTGTTCCCACAGCCCGGGCAAACACAGCCTCTAGGCTGGGTCCTCTGGAGCCATACCACAGGACCGTGCCTGCTCTCTCCTGGGAAACTGTGTCCATTCCTTTGGCCACACACCTCCAGAATATGAGAAACTTCAAGGCCCCCGAGGACATCCCACTACTGGGAGCCTCCTGGAAACAAAGGGGCATTTGGACACAACCTGAGCAGCTACCTCCACGAAGGCATGCACACAGCTGTCAACAGAGATAGAAGGTTGAGCCGGACAGGCCCTTAGGCCCTAATCTCAACACTTGCTTTGGTGTCCATGTGTCAATCCTTAGAGGCTTTGGTTCGAAAAACAGGATATGGGGCTTTCCTGAGGCACTGAACAGAACTCCTCTCGTCTCCACATGGGAAGCTTCCTTGTTGGAGCCGTTTCAAACACCTCAGGTTGGAGAATCCTGCAGAGTCCCTGAGCCACCTCCACATTCCAAGGTCTCCCAGGCCACCAGCCACAGTAGGACTCATCTTCAGGAGAGTCCATTTCAACTCTCTCCTCTGGGTAGCTAACCCAGGAGCCCACAGATTGAGCCTGCCTTGTCCTGGTTAAAGATTGGGAATATGCGGTTGCGTTCAAAGGCATCCGTGCTTAGACACCTGCTCTCGAGTCTTTCCGTATGGGGCCTCCTGGAACCATCCAATAGGACTCGACTGTCATGCAGAAGGAAACCTTGAGGTGTGGAGTAGTTCACAAAACCCATCGTAGGCAAAGCTCCCTGGCCTCACGAAGCCCCCACACCCTTCAGGAAGAGGCCATGCTGGACAAAAACTCTAGACTGAGGCACGTCTCATAGTTGACATGACCTCAGTGCAGGAGATCTCGATTCAGCCTCTGCAGAGTGGGCCTGCCGTGCCCTCGGTCCCAAACCTCACGCTAGCTTGTGTTTTCAGACTTCCTTCCTCACACTCCTGGCAAACAAGCCCTCCGGACTAGGAACTCCAGAACCACAACCCAGGTTGGTGTCTGCCCAACGGAAGAAAAACATTTCCCTGTGGGGCTCTCCAGAAAGCCCAGATGAGGATCAACCTGCTCGGGCCTCGACGGTACCCGAACTGGATAGGCTGCTCTGGGCACTCATGCTCTGTCTGACATAGCCTGAAGCCAGACGTCCAGACAGACAAGAAGACAACTGGCCGCACACCCAGCACTTCGGACACGCCATGGTCTTATGCCGTCACCTCTTCCTAACCTTGGTTTTCAGATATCTGAACCTAGACATTATATCAATTCTGCACACAGCTAGGTATCGCAAGCACAAAACAGAACTCCTCCTTCCCCATGGCTGTAAAGCTTGCTCTTGGCATGGTGTCACACCTTCAAGGTGGGAGAAACCTTCATGGCCTCTCATGCCACGCCCAAACTTGAGTGCTGCTTGGGCACAAATTCACACTGTGACCCTCAGCATGAGCCCCATGTCAAAGAAAGGCCTTTCGGGGCCTGGACCAAGAGCCCGCATTGGGGCTTGCCAAGCCCCTATGCACCCAATCCTCACCAGTATTTGAGATTTCCAGTCTCCCCGCCCGTACCTGGGGCTCTGCTCTGGATTCCCTTCTTGAAGAGACCCATGAGCCAGACAACACGACTCCACCCTTCCCACAAAATAACCCCAAACTCTTGGGAGCTGGGAAAAATCCCCAGAGATGGATACTCGTCCACAGTCCCTGAGGCCACCTCTCCAATCCACGGCTATCCCGGACACAACATCCAGAGACAAAAGCCTGAAGGAATGCCTCCCACTCGCCCTTGTTTCAGAGGCCCAAGAGCTCCCTCTCGGGCTGTCATCCGGCCTGCCATACCCTAGGCGCCACTCATAAGCTGAGATTGTGTTTCCAGTCTTCTGTTCCCACAGCATGGATCCACACATCCTCCAGGCTAGGTCCTCTGGAGCCACAGCGAAAGATTGTGCCTGCCCTCCCCCAAGGAAAGTGTGCCCAATCCATTGACCACAACCCTACAGGTTAGGGAAAAGCTCCAAGGCCCCTGAGGCCATCAATAGTGTAGGCCACCCTGGACTCAGAGGGGCTCTCTGACACCAGAGGAGCAACTATCTCCACTTAGACTCTCAGACAATGTCCCCAGAGACAGAAGGTTGAAATGGACAGGCCCCCAGGCCCTAATCTGAACCTTAGCTCTGGTTTCCATGTGTCCGTCCTCAGAGGGCTGTTTTCGTAGTCCAGCACACGGGGCTTTTCTGAGGCACCAAACCAAACCTCTCTCGTCTCCACAGGGGGAGCTTTCTTACTGGGGATGTATCAAACCCTTCAGGTAGGAGAGTTCCGCAGGGCCACTGAACCACCAGCACATTCCAAGGTCTCCATGGACCCAAACAGACATTATGACGCATCCTCAGGAGAGGCCATTTCAACTCAGCCTCCTGGGTAGCGTGCCCCAGAGGCAGCAGATCAAACATTTCTTGTCGCTAATGGCCAATGGGAATGCGAGGCAGGCTGTACAGGGATCCATCCTTCGAACCCTGCTCTCCAGTCCTTCCATATCCTATGTCCTGGAGCCATGCAACAGGACTCGAATGTCCCGCAGAAGGAAACCTTGTGGTTTGGGGCAACCTCCCAACTCAGCGTGGGAAAACTTCCTTGGCCTCATGAGGCCCCCGCTTCATGAAGGTGCCATCATGGACACATACTCCAGCCTCAGCCAACGTCTGATCCTCAGCCTGACTTCAGATGCAGGAGATTTTGATTCAGCCTCTGCAGAGTGGGCCTGCTCTGCCCTTGGCTCCAATCCTCACCCTAGCTTGTGTTTTAAGAATGCTCTCCTCACACTCCTGGCCTACAAACCCTCCCTCCTGGGAATTCTGGGGCCACAATGAAGCACTCTGCCTGCCTCCCAGGAGAAAAACATTGTCTATGGTGGTGCCCAGAGACCCCAAATGAGGATCAAACTGCTTGGCCCTCGGCAACACCCCAATTGCTTAGGCTACCTTAAACACTGATGCTCTGTCGCAAATAGCCTGAGCCCAGACCTTCCAACAGACACCGACACAGCTGGCTGCACACCCAGCACATTGGACCCGCCACTGCCTTAGGCCACCATCCATTCCCAACCTGGGTTTTCAGTCATCGGAACCTAGACCTTATCTCCAATCCCTGCACAGTGGGGAACCTGATGCACAAGGCAGAACCCCTCCTTCCCCATGGCAAGAAACCTTGCTGCTGGCAGTGAGTCAAACCTTCAGTGTAGGAGAAAACAGCATGGCCCATGAGGCCACGCCCATGCGTGAGGGCTGCCTTGGGCACAAACACACATGGTGACCCTCATCGTGAGTACCTTATTCAAGTAACGCCTCTCAGTGACTGTACCAAGAGCCTGCATATGTGGCTTGCCATGCACATAGGCACCCAGGACTAACTAGATGGTGTGTATTCCAGTTGAAGGAGGCCACTGCTGTGCTCTAGAGTCCCTCCCCTGGGGGGTCCCCTGTGGCAGAAAACAGTACTCTTCCCTTCCCACAGAATGAACCCAAACACTTGGGAGCTTGGACAATCCCCCGAGAGGAAGGCTCTTCCTCGCCCCGGAAGCAACCCCTACCCTGAACGGCCACTGTCAACGCAACACCCAGAGACAAAAGCCTGAGCGACTGCCTCGCACTTGCCTTCCTTTGATATCCAGAGGATCTCCCCTCACGGACTGGAGATCAGGCCTGCCATTACCTTGGCCTCTAGCTGAGCCAAGTTTGCTTTTTCAGACATCTGTTCCCACAGCCCGGGCAAACACAGCCTCTAGGCTGGGTCCTCTGGAGCCATACCACAGGACCGTGCCTGCTCTCTCCTGGGAAACTGTGTCCATTCCTTTGGCCACACACCTCCAGAATATGAGAAACTTCAAGGCCCCCGAGGACATCCCACTACTGGGAGCCTCCTGGAAACAAAGGGGCATTTGGACACAACCTGAGCAGCTACCTCCACGAAGGCATGCACACAGCTGTCAACAGAGATAGAAGGTTGAGCCGGACAGGCCCTTAGGCCCTAATCTCAACACTTGCTTTGGTGTCCATGTGTCAATCCTTAGAGGCTTTGGTTCGAAAAACAGGATATGGGGCTTTCCTGAGGCACTGAACAGAACTCCTCTCGTCTCCACATGGGAAGCTTCCTTGTTGGAGCCGTTTCAAACACCTCAGGTTGGAGAATCCTGCAGAGTCCCTGAGCCACCTCCACATTCCAAGGTCTCCCAGGCCACCAGCCACAGTAGGACTCATCTTCAGGAGAGTCCATTTCAACTCTCTCCTCTGGGTAGCTAACCCAGGAGCCCACAGATTGAGCCTGCCTTGTCCTGGTTAAAGATTGGGAATATGCGGTTGCGTTCACAGGCATCCGTGCTTAGACACCTGCTCTCGAGTCTTTCCGTATGGGGCCTCCTGGAACCATCCAATAGGACTCGACTGTCATGCAGAAGGAAACCTTGAGGTGTGGAGTAGTTCACAAAACCCATCGTAGGCAAAGCTCCCTGGCCTCACGAAGCCCCCACACCCTTCAGGAAGAGGCCATGCTGGACAAAAACTCTAGACTGAGGCACGTCTCATAGTTGACATGACCTCAGTGCAGGAGATCTCGATTCAGCCTCTGCAGAGTGGGCCTGCCGTGCCCTCGGTCCCAAACCTCACGCTAGCTTGTGTTTTCAGACTTCCTTCCTCACACTCCTGGCAAACAAGCCCTCCGGACTAGGAACTCCAGAACCACAACCCAGGTTGGTGTCTGCCCAACGGAAGAAAAACATTTCCCTGTGGGGCTCTCCAGAAAGCCCAGATGAGGATCAACCTGCTCGGGCCTCGACGGTACCCGAACTGGATAGGCTGCTCTGGGCACTCATGCTCTGTCTGACATAGCCTGAAGCCAGACGTCCAGACAGACAAGAAGACAACTGGCCGCACACCCAGCACTTCGGACACGCCATGGTCTTATGCCGTCACCTCTTCCTAACCTTGGTTTTCAGATATCTGAACCTAGACATTATATCAATTCTGCACACAGCTAGGTATCGCAAGCACAAAACAGAACTCCTCCTTCCCCATGGCTGTAAAGCTTGCTCTTGGCATGGTGTCACACCTTCAAGGTGGGAGAAACCTTCATGGCCTCTCATGCCACGCCCAAACTTGAGTGCTGCTTGGGCACAAATTCACACTGTGACCCTCAGCATGAGCCCCATGTCAAAGAAAGGCCTTTCGGGGCCTGGACCAAGAGCCCGCATTGGGGCTTGCCAAGCCCCTATGCACCCAATCCTCACCAGTATTTGAGATTTCCAGTCTCCCCGCCCGTACCTGGGGCTCTGCTCTGGATTCCCTTCTTGAAGAGACCCATGAGCCAGACAACACGACTCCACCCTTCCCACAAAATAACACCAAACTCTTGGGAGCTGGGAAAAATCCCCAGAGATGGATACTCGTCCACAGTCCCTGAGGCCACCTCTCCAATCCACGGCTATCCCGGACACAACATCCAGAGACAAAAGCCTGAAGGAATGCCTCCCACTCGCCCTTGTTTCAGAGGCCCAAGAGCTCCCTCTCGGGCTGTCATCCGGCCTGCCATACCCTAGGCGCCACTCATAAGCTGAGATTGTGTTTCCAGTCTTCTGTGCCCACAGCATGGATCCACACATCCTCCAGGCTAGGGCCTCTGGAGCCACAGCGAAAGATTGTGCCTGCCCTCCCCCAAGGAAAGTGTGCCCATCCATTGACCACAACCCTACAGGTTAGGGAAAAGCTCCAAGGCCCCTGAGGCCATCAATAGTGTAGGCCACCCTGGACTAAGAGGGGCTCTCTGACACCAGCGGAGCAACTATCTCCACTTAGACTCTCAGACAATGTCCCCAGAGACAGAAGGTTGAAATGGACAGGCCCCCAGGCCCTAATCTGAACCTTAGCTCTGGTTTCCATGTGTCCGTCCTCAGAGGGCTGTTTTTGTAGTCCAGCACACGGGGCTTTTCTGAGGCACCAAACCAAACCTCTCTCGTCTCCACAGGGGGAGCTTTCTTACTGGGGATGTATCAAACCCTTCAGGTAGGAGAGTTCCGCAGGGCCACTGAACCACCAGCACATTCCAAGGTCTCCATGGACCCAAACAGACATTATGACGCATCCTCAGGAGAGGCCATTTCAACTCAGCCTCCTGGGTAGCGTGCCCCAGAGGCAGCAGATCAAACATTTCTTGTCGCTAATGGCCAATGGGAATGCGAGGCAGGCTGTACAGGGATCCATCCTTCGAACCCTGCTCTCCAGTCCTTCCGTATCCTATGTCCTGGAGCCATGCAACAGGACTCGAATGTCCCGCAGAAGGAAACCTTGTGGTTTGGGGCAACCTCCCAACTCAGCGTGGGAAAACTTCCTTGGCCTCATGAGGCCCCCGCTTCATGAAGGTGCCATCATGGACACATACTCCAGCCTCAGCCAATGTCTGATCCTCAGCCTGACTTCAGATGCAGGAGATTTTGATTCAGCCTCTGCAGAGTGGGCCTGCTCTGCCCTTGGCTCCAATCCTCACCCTAGCTTGTGTTTTAAGAATGCTCTCCTCACACTCCTGGCCTACAAACCCTCCCTCCTGGGAATTCTGGGGCCACAATGAAGCACTCTGCCTGCCTCCCAGGAGAAAAACATTGTCTATGGTGGTGCCCAGAGACCCCAAATGAGGATCAAACTGCTTGGCCCTCGGCAACACCCCAATTGCTTAGGCTACCTTAAACACTGATGCTCTGTCGCAAATAACCTGAGCCCAGACCTTCCAACAGACACCGACACAGCTGGCTGCACACCCAGCACATTGGACCCGCCACTGCCTTAGGCCACCATCCATTCCCAACCTGGTTTTTCAGTCATCGGAACCTAGACCTTATCTCCAATCCCTGCACAGTGGGGAACCTGATGCACAAGGCAGAACCCCTCCTTCCCCATGGCAAGAAACCTTGCTGCTGGCAGTGAGTCAAACCTTCAGTGTAGGAGAAAACAGCATGGCCCATGAGGCCACGCCCATGCGTGAGGGCTGCCTTGGGCACAAACACACATGGTGACCCTCATCGTGAGTACCTTATTCAAGTAACGCCTCTCAGTGACTGTACCAAGAGCCTGCATATGTGGCTTGCCATGCACATAGGCACCCAGGACTAACTAGATGGTGTGTATTCCAGTTGAAGGAGGCCACTGCTGTGCTCTAGAGTCCCTCCCCTGGGGGGTCCCCTGTGGCAGAAAACAGTACTCTTCCCTTCCCACAGAATGAACCCAAACACTTGGGAGCTTGGACAATCCCCCGAGAGGAAGGCTCTTCCTCGCCCCGGAAGCAACCCCTACCCTGAACGGCCACTGTCAACGCAACACCCAGAGACAAAAGCCTGAGCGACTGCCTCGCACTTGCCTTCCTTTGATATCCAGAGGATCTCCCCTCACGGACTGGAGATCAGGCCTGCCATTACCTTGGCCTCTAGCTGAGCCAAGTTTGCTTTTTCAGACATCTGTTCCCACAGCCCGGGCAAACACAGCCTCTAGGCTGGGTCCTCTGGAGCCATACCACAGGACCGTGCCTGCTCTCTCCTGGGAAACTGTGTCCATTCCTTTGGCCACACACCTCCAGAATATGAGAAACTTCAAGGCCCCCGAGGACATCCCACTACTGGGAGCCTCCTGGAAACAAAAGGGCATTTGGACACAACCTGAGCAGCTACCTCCACGAAGGCATGCACACAGCTGTCAACAGAGATAGAAGGTTGAGCCGGACAGGCCCTTAGGCCCTAATCTCAACACTTGCTTTGGTGTCCATGTGTCAATCCTTAGAGGCTTTGGTTCGAAAAACAGGATATGGGGCTTTCCTGAGGCACTGAACAGAACTCCTCTCGTCTCCACATGGGAAGCTTCCTTGTTGGAGCCGTTTCAAACACCTCAGGTTGGAGAATCCTGCAGAGTCCCTGAGCCACCTCCACATTCCAAGGTCTCCCAGGCCACCAGCCACAGTAGGACTCATCTTCAGGAGAGTCCATTTCAACTCTCTCCTCTGGGTAGCTAACCCAGGAGCCCACAGATTGAGCCTGCCTTGTCCTGGTTAAAGATTGGGAATATGCGGTTGCGTTCACAGGCATCCGTGCTTAGACACCTGCTCTCGAGTCTTTCCGTATGGGGCCTCCTGGAACCATCCAATAGGACTCGACTGTCATGCAGAAGGAAACCTTGAGGTGTGGAGTAGTTCACAAAACCCATCGTAGGCAAAGCTCCCTGGCCTCACGAAGCCCCCACACCCTTCAGGAAGAGGCCATGCTGGACAAAAACTCTAGACTGAGGCACGTCTCATAGTTGACATGACCTCAGTGCAGGAGATCTCGATTCAGCCTCTGCAGAGTGGGCCTGCCGTGCCCTCGGTCCCAAACCTCACGCTAGCTTGTGTTTTCAGACTTCCTTCCTCACACTCCTGGCAAACAAGCCCTCCGGACTAGGAACTCCAGAACCACAACCCAGGTTGGTGTCTGCCCAACGGAAGAAAAACATTTCCCTGTGGGGCTCTCCAGAAAGCCCAGATGAGGATCAACCTGCTCGGGCCTCGACGGTACCCGAACTGGATAGGCTGCTCTGGGCACTCATGCTCTGTCTGACATAGCCTGAAGCCAGACGTCCAGACAGACAAGAAGACAACTGGCCGCACACCCAGCACTTCGGACACGCCATGGTCTTATGCCGTCACCTCTTCCTAACCTTGGTTTTCAGATATCTGAACCTAGACATTATATCAATTCTGCACACAGCTAGGTATCGCAAGCACAAAACAGAACTCCTCCTTCCCCATGGCTGTAAAGCTTGCTCTTGGCATGGTGTCACACCTTCAAGGTGGGAGAAACCTTCATGGCCTCTCATGCCACGCCCAAACTTGAGTGCTGCTTGGGCACAAATTCACACTGTGACCCTCAGCATGAGCCCCATGTCAAAGAAAGGCCTTTCGGGGCCTGGACCAAGAGCCCGCATTGGGGCTTGCCAAGCCCCTATGCACCCAATCCTCACCAGTATTTGAGATTTCCAGTCTCCCCGCCCGTACCTGGGGCTCTGCTCTGGATTCCCTTCTTGAAGAGACCCATGAGCCAGACAACACGACTCCACCCTTCCCACAAAATAACACCAAACTCTTGGGAGCTGGGAAAAATCCCCAGAGATGGATACTCGTCCACAGTCCCTGAGGCCACCTCTCCAATCCACGGCTATCCCGGACACAACATCCAGAGACAAAAGCCTGAAGGAATGCCTCCCACTCGCCCTTGTTTCAGAGGCCCAAGAGCTCCCTCTCGGGCTGTCATCCGGCCTGCCATACCCTAGGCGCCACTCATAAGCTGAGATTGTGTTTCCAGTCTTCTGTGCCCACAGCATGGATCCACACATCCTCCAGGCTAGGGCCTCTGGAGCCACAGCGAAAGATTGTGCCTGCCCTCCCCCAAGGAAAGTGTGCCCAATCCATTGACCACAACCCTACAGGTTAGGGAAAAGCTCCAAGGCCCCTGAGGCCATCAATAGTGTAGGCCACCCTGGACTAAGAGGGGCTCTCTGACACCAGCGGAGCAACTATCTCCACTTAGACTCTCAGACAATGTCCCCAGAGACAGAAGGTTGAAATGGACAGGCCCCCAGGCCCTAATCTGAACCTTAGCTCTGGTTTCCATGTGTCCGTCCTCAGAGGGCTGTTTTTGTAGTCCAGCACACGGGGCTTTTCTGAGGCACCAAACCAAACCTCTCTCGTCTCCACAGGGGGAGCTTTCTTACTGGGGATGTATCAAACCCTTCAGGTAGGAGAGTTCCGCAGGGCCACTGAACCACCAGCACATTCCAAGGTCTCCATGGACCCAAACAGACATTATGACGCATCCTCAGGAGAGGCCATTTCAACTCAGCCTCCTGGGTAGCGTGCCCCAGAAGCAGCAGATCAAACATTTCTTGTCGCTAATGGCCAATGGGAATGCGAGGCAGGCTGTACAGGGATCCATCCTTCGAACCCTGCTCTCCAGTCCTTCCGTATCCTATGTCCTGGAGCCATGCAACAGGACTCGAATGTCCCGCAGAAGGAAACCTTGTGGTTTGGGGCAACCTCCCAACTCAGCGTGGGAAAACTTCCTTGGCCTCATGAGGCCCCCGCTTCATGAAGGTGCCATCATGGACACATACTCCAGCCTCAGCCAATGTCTGATCCTCAGCCTGACTTCAGATGCAGGAGATTTTGATTCAGCCTCTGCAGAGTGGGCCTGCTCTGCCCTTGGCTCCAATCCTCACCCTAGCTTGTGTTTTAAGAATGCTCTCCTCACACTCCTGGCCTACAAACCCTCCCTCCTGGGAATTCTGGGGCCACAATGAAGCACTCTGCCTGCCTCCCAGGAGAAAAACATTGTCTATGGTGGTGCCCAGAGACCCCAAATGAGGATCAAACTGCTTGGCCCTCGGCAACACCCCAATTGCTTAGGCTACCTTAAACACTGATGCTCTGTCGCAAATAACCTGAGCCCAGACCTTCCAACAGACACCGACACAGCTGGCTGCACACCCAGCACATTGGACCCGCCACTGCCTTAGGCCACCATCCATTCCCAACCTGGGTTTTCAGTCATCGGAACCTAGACCTTATCTACAATCCCTGCACAGTGGGGAACCTGATGCACAAGGCAGAACCCCTCCTTCCCCATGGCAAGAAACCTTGCTGCTGGCAGTGAGTCAAACCTTCAGTGTAGGAGAAAACAGCATGGCCCATGAGGCCACGCCCATGCGTGAGGGCTGCCTTGGGCACAAACACACATGGTGACCCTCATCGTGAGTACCTTATTCAAGTAACGCCTCTCAGTGACTGTACCAAGAGCCTGCATATGTGGCTTGCCATGCACATAGGCACCCAGGACTAACTAGATGGTGTGTATTCCAGTTGAAGGAGGCCACTGCTGTGCTCTAGAGTCCCTCCCCTGGGGGGTCCCCTGTGGCAGAAAACAGTACTCTTCCCTTCCCACAGAATGAACCCAAACACTTGGGAGCTTGGACAATCCCCCGAGAGGAAGGCTCTTCCTCGCCCCGGAAGCAACCCCTACCCTGAACGGCCACTGTCAACGCAACACCCAGAGACAAAAGCCTGAGCGACTGCCTCGCACTTGCCTTCCTTTGATATCCAGAGGATCTCCCCTCACGGACTGGAGATCAGGCCTGCCATTACCTTGGCCTCTAGCTGAGCCAAGTTTGCTTTTTCAGACATCTGTTCCCACAGCCCGGGCAAACACAGCCTCTAGGCTGGGTCCTCTGGAGCCATACCACAGGACCGTGCCTGCTCTCTCCTGGGAAACTGTGTCCATTCCTTTGGCCACACACCTCCAGAATATGAGAAACTTCAAGGCCCCCGAGGACATCCCACTACTGGGAGCCTCCTGGAAACAAAAGGGCATTTGGACACAACCTGAGCAGCTACCTCCACGAAGGCATGCACACAGCTGTCAACAGAGATAGAAGGTTGAGCCGGACAGGCCCTTAGGCCCTAATCTCAACACTTGCTTTGGTGTCCATGTGTCAATCCTTAGAGGCTTTGGTTCGAAAAACAGGATATGGGGCTTTCCTGAGGCACTGAACAGAACTCCTCTCGTCTCCACATGGGAAGCTTCCTTGTTGGAGCCGTTTCAAACACCTCAGGTTGGAGAATCCTGCAGAGTCCCTGAGCCACCTCCACATTCCAAGGTCTCCCAGGCCACCAGCCACAGTAGGACTCATCTTCAGGAGAGTCCATTTCAACTCTCTCCTCTGGGTAGCTAACCCAGGAGCCCACAGATTGAGCCTGCCTTGTCCTGGTTAAAGATTGGGAATATGCGGTTGCGTTCACAGGCATCCGTGCTTAGACACCTGCTCTCGAGTCTTTCCGTATGGGGCCTCCTGGAACCATCCAATAGGACTCGACTGTCATGCAGAAGGAAACCTTGAGGTGTGGAGTATTTCACAAAACCCATCGTAGGCAAAGCTCCCTGGCCTCACGAAGCCCCCACACCCTTCAGGAAGAGGCCATGCTGGACAAAAACTCTAGACTGAGGCACGTCTCATAGTTGACATGACCTCAGTGCAGGAGATCTCGATTCAGCCTCTGCAGAGTGGGCCTGCCGTGCCCTCGGTCCCAAACCTCACGCGAGCTTGTGTTTTCAGACTTCCTTCCTCACACTCCTGGCAAACAAGCCCTCCGGACTAGGAACTCCAGAACCACAACCCAGGTTGGTGTCTGCCCAACGGAAGAAAAACATTTCCCTGTGGGGCTCTCCAGAAAGCCCAGATGAGGATCAACCTGCTCGGGCCTCGACGGTACCCGAACTGGATAGGCTGCTCTGGGCACTCATGCTCTGTCTGACATAGCCTGAAGCCAGACGTCCAGACAGACAAGAAGACAACTGGCCGCACACCCAGCACTTCGGACACGCCATGGTCTTATGCCGTCACCTCTTCCTAACCTTGGTTTTCAGATATCTGAACCTAGACATTATATCAATTCTGCACACAGCTAGGTATCGCAAGCACAAAACAGAACTCCTCCTTCCCCATGGCTGTAAAGCTTGCTCTTGGCATGGTGTCACACCTTCAAGGTGGGAGAAACCTTCATGGCCTCTCATGCCACGCCCAAACTTGAGTGCTGCTTGGGCACAAATTCACACTGTGACCCTCAGCATGAGCCCCATGTCAAAGAAAGGCCTTTCGGGGCCTGGACCAAGAGCCCGCATTGGGGCTTGCCAAGCCAATATGCACCCAATCCTCACCAGTATTTGAGATTTCCAGTCTCCCCGCCCGTACCTGGGGCTCTGCTCTGGATTCCCTTCTTGAAGAGACCCATGAGCCAGACAACACGACTCCACCCTTCCCACAAAATAACACCAAACTCTTGGGAGCTGGGAAAAATCCCCAGAGATGGATACTCGTCCACAGTCCCTGAGGCCACCTCTCCAATCCACGGCTATCCCGGACACAACATCCAGAGACAAAAGCCTGAAGGAATGCCTCCCACTCGCCCTTGTTTCAGAGGCCCAAGAGCTCCCTCTCGGGCTGTCATCCGGCCTGCCATACCCTAGGCGCCACTCATAAGCTGAGATTGTGTTTCCAGTCTTCTGTGCCCACAGCATGGATCCACACATCCTCCAGGCTAGGGCCTCTGGAGCCACAGCGAAAGATTGTGCCTGCCCTCCCCCAAGGAAAGTGTGCCCAATCCATTGACCACAACCCTACAGGTTAGGGAAAAGCTCCAAGGCCCCTGAGGCCATCAATAGTGTAGGCCACCCTGGACTCAGAGGGGCTCTCTGACACCAGCGGAGCAACTATCTCCACTTAGACTCTCAGACAATGTCCCCAGAGACAGAAGGTTGAAATGGACAGGCCCCCAGGCCCTAATCTGAACCTTAGCTCTGGTTTCCATGTGTCCGTCCTCAGAGGGCTGTTTTTGTAGTCCAGCACACGGGGCTTTTCTGAGGCACCAAACCAAACCTCTCTCGTCTCCACAGGGGGAGCTTTCTTACTGGGGATGTATCAAACCCTTCAGGTAGGAGAGTTCCGCAGGGCCACTGAACCACCAGCACATTCCAAGGTCTCCATGGACCCAAACAGACATTATGACGCATCCTCAGGAGAGGCCATTTCAACTCAGCCTCCTGGGTAGCGTGCCCCAGAGGCAGCAGATCAAACATTTCTTGTCGCTAATGGCCAATGGGAATGCGAGGCAGGCTGTACAGGGATCCATCCTTCGAACCCTGCTCTCCAGTCCTTCCGTATCCTATGTCCTGGAGCCATGCAACAGGACTCGAATGTCCCGCAGAAGGAAACCTTGTGGTTTGGGGCAACCTCCCAACTCAGCGTGGGAAAACTTCCTTGGCCTCATGAGGCCCCCGCTTCATGAAGGTGCCATCATGGACACATACTCCAGCCTCAGCCAATGTCTGATCCTCAGCCTGACTTCAGATGCAGGAGATTTTGATTCAGCCTCTGCAGAGTGGGCCTGCTCTGCCCTTGGCTCCAATCCTCACCCTAGCTTGTGTTTTAAGAATGCTCTCCTCACACTCCTGGCCTACAAACCCTCCCTCCTGGGAATTCTGGGGCCACAATGAAGCACTCTGCCTGCCTCCCAGGAGAAAAACATTGTCTATGGTGGTGCCCAGAGACCCCAAATGAGGATCAAACTGCTTGGCCCTCGGCAACACCCCAATTGCTTAGGCTACCTTAAACACTGATGCTCTGTCGCAAATAACCTGAGCCCAGACCTTCCAACAGACACCGACACAGCTGGCTGCACACCCAGCACATTGGACCCGCCACTGCCTTAGGCCACCATCCATTCCCAACCTGGGTTTTCAGTCATCGGAACCTAGACCTTATCTACAATCCCTGCACAGTGGGGAACCTGATGCACAAGGCAGAACCCCTCCTTCCCCATGGCAAGAAACCTTGCTGCTGGCAGTGAGTCAAACCTTCAGTGTAGGAGAAAACAGCATGGCCCATGAGGCCACGCCCATGCGTGAGGGCTGCCTTGGGCACAAACACACATGGTGACCCTCATCGTGAGTACCTTATTCAAGTAACGCCTCTCAGTGACTGTACCAAGAGCCTGCATATGTGGCTTGCCATGCACATAGGCACCCAGGACTAACTAGATGGTGTGTATTCCAGTTGAAGGAGGCCACTGCTGTGCTCTAGAGTCCCTCCCCTGGGGGGTCCCCTGTGGCAGAAAACAGTACTCTTCCCTTCCCACAGAATGAACCCAAACACTTGGGAGCTTGGACAATCCCCCGAGAGGAAGGCTCTTCCTCGCCCCGGAAGCAACCCCTACCCTGAACGGCCACTGTCAACGCAACACCCAGAGACAAAAGCCTGAGCGACTGCCTCGCACTTGCCTTCCTTTGATATCCAGAGGATCTCCCCTCACGGACTGGAGATCAGGCCTGCCATTACCTTGGCCTCTAGCTGAGCCAAGTTTGCTTTTTCAGACATCTGTTCCCACAGCCCGGGCAAACACAGCCTCTAGGCTGGGTCCTCTGGAGCCATACCACAGGACCGTGCCTGCTCTCTCCTGGGAAACTGTGTCCATTCCTTTGGCCACACACCTCCAGAATATGAGAAACTTCAAGGCCCCCGAGGACATCCCACTACTGGGAGCCTCCTGGAAACAAAAGGGCATTTGGACACAACCTGAGCAGCTACCTCCACGAAGCCATGCACACAGCTGTCAACAGAGATAGAAGGTTGAGCCGGACAGGCCCTTAGGCCCTAATCTCAACACTTGCTTTGGTGTCCATGTGTCAATCCTTAGAGGCTTTGGTTCGAAAAACAGGATATGGGGCTTTCCTGAGGCACTGAACAGAACTCCTCTCGTCTCCACATGGGAAGCTTCCTTGTTGGAGCCGTTTCAAACACCTCAGGTTGGAGAATCCTGCAGAGTCCCTGAGCCACCTCCACATTCCAAGGTCTCCCAGGCCACCAGCCACAGTAGGACTCAACTTCAGGAGAGTCCATTTCAACTCTCTCCTCTGGGTAGCTAACCCAGGAGCCCACAGATTGAGCCTGCCTTGTCCTGGTTAAAGATTGGGAATATGCGGTTGCGTTCACAGGCATCCGTGCTTAGACACCTGCTCTCGAGTCTTTCCGTATGGGGCCTCCTGGAACCATCCAATAGGACTCGACTGTCATGCAGAAGGAAACCTTGAGGTGTGGAGTAGTTCACAAAACCCATCGTAGGCAAAGCTCCCTGGCCTCACGAAGCCCCCACACCCTTCAGGAAGAGGCCATGCTGGACAAAAACTCTAGACTGAGGCACGTCTCATAGTTGACATGACCTCAGTGCAGGAGATCTCGATTCAGCCTCTGCAGAGTGGGCCTGCCGTGCCCTCGGTCCCAAACCTCACGCTAGCTTGTGTTTTCAGACTTCCTTCCTCACACTCCTGGCAAACAAGCCCTCCGGACTAGGAACTCCAGAACCACAACCCAGGTTGGTGTCTGCCCAACGGAAGAAAAACATTTCCCTGTGGGGCTCTCCAGAAAGCCCAGATGAGGATCAACCTGCTCGGGCCTCGACGGTACCCGAACTGGATAGGCTGCTCTGGGCACTAATGCTCTGTCTGACATAGCCTGAAGCCAGACGTCCAGACAGACAAGAAGACAACTGGCCGCACACCCAGCACTTCGGACACGCCATGGTCTTATGCCGTCACCTCTTCCTAACCTTGGTTTTCAGATATCTGAACCTAGACATTATATCAATTCTGCACACAGCTAGGTATCGCAAGCACAAAACAGAACTCCTCCTTCCCCATGGCTGTAAAGCTTGCTCTTGGCATGGTGTCACACCTTCAAGGTGGGAGAAACCTTCATGGCCTCTCATGCCACGCCCAAACTTGAGTGCTGCTTGGGCACAAATTCACACTGTGACCCTCAGCATGAGCCCCATGTCAAAGAAAGGCCTTTCGGGGCCTGGACCAAGAGCCCGCATTGGGGCTTGCCAAGCCCCTATGCACCCAATCCTCACCAGTATTTGAGATTTCCAGTCTCCCCGCCCGTACCTGGGGCTCTGCTCTGGATTCCCTTCTTGAAGAGACCCATGAGCCAGACAACACGACTCCACCCTTCCCACAAAATAACACCAAACTCTTGGGAGCTGGGAAAAATCCCCAGAGATGGATACTCGTCCACAGTCCCTGAGGCCACCTCTCCAATCCACGGCTATCCCGGACACAACATCCAGAGACAAAAGCCTGAAGGAATGCCTCCCACTCGCCCTTGTTTCAGAGGCCCAAGAGCTCCCTCTCGGGCTGTCATCCGGCCTGCCATACCCTAGGCGCCACTCATAAGCTGAGATTGTGTTTCCAGTCTTCTGTGCCCACAGCATGGATCCACACATCCTCCAGGCTAGGGCCTCTGGAGCCACAGCGAAAGATTGTGCCTGCCCTCCCCCAAGGAAAGTGTGCCCAATCCATTGACCACAACCCTACAGGTTAGGGAAAAGCTCCAAGGCCCCTGAGGCCATCAATAGTGTAGGCCACCCTGGACTAAGAGGGGCTCTCTGACACCAGCGGAGCAACTATCTCCACTTAGACTCTCAGACAATGTCCCCAGAGACAGAAGGTTGAAATGGACAGTCCCCCAGGCCCTAATCTGAACCTTAGCTCTGGTTTCCATGTGTCCGTCCTCAGAGGGCTGTTTTCGTAGTCCAGCACACGGGGCTTTTCTGAGGCACCAAACCAAACCTCTCTCGTCTCCACAGGGGGAGCTTTCTTACTGGGGATGTATCAAACCCTTCAGGTAGGAGAGTTCCGCAGGGCCACTGAACCACCAGCACATTCCAAGGTCTCCATGGACCCAAACAGACATTATGACGCATCCTCAGGAGAGGCCATTTCAACTCAGCCTCCTGGGTAGCGTGCCCCAGAGGCAGCAGATCAAACATTTCTTGTCGCTAATGGCCAATGGGAATGCGAGGCAGGCTGTACAGGGATCCATCCTTCGAACCCTGCTCTCCAGTCCTTCCGTATCCTATGTCCTGGAGCCATGCAACAGGACTCGAATGTCCCGCAGAAGGAAACCTTGTGGTTTGGGGCAACCTCCCAACTCAGCGTGGGAAAACTTCCTTGGCCTCATGAGGCCCCCGCTTCATGAAGGTGCCATCATGGACACATACTCCAGCCTCAGCCAATGTCTGATCCTCAGCCTGACTTCAGATGCAGGAGATTTTGATTCAGCCTCTGCAGAGTGGGCCTGCTCTGCCCTTGGCTCCAATCCTCACCCTAGCTTGTGTTTTAAGAATGCTCTCCTCACACTCCTGGCCTACAAACCCTCCCTCCTGGGAATTCTGGGGCCACAATGAAGCACTCTGCCTGCCTCCCAGGAGAAAAACATTGTCTATGGTGGTGCCCAGAGACCCCAAATGAGGATCAAACTGCTTGGCCCTCGGCAACACCCCAATTGCTTAGGCTACCTTAAACACTGATGCTCTGTCGCAAATAACCTGAGCCCAGACCTTCCAACAGACACCGACACAGCTGGCTGCACACCCAGCACATTGGACCCGCCACTGCCTTAGGCCACCATCCATTCCCAACCTGGGTTTTCAGTCATCGGAACCTAGACCTTATCTACAATCCCTGCACAGTGGGGAACCTGATGCACAAGGCAGAACCCCTCCTTCCCCATGGCAAGAAACCTTGCTGCTGGCAGTGAGTCAAACCTTCAGTGTAGGAGAAAACAGCATGGCCCATGAGGCCACGCCCATGCGTGAGGGCTGCCTTGGGCACAAACACACATGGTGACCCTCATCGTGAGTACCTTATTCAAGTAACGCCTCTCAGTGACTGTACCAAGAGCCTGCATATGTGGCTTGCCATGCACATAGGCACCCAGGACTAACTAGATGGTGTGTATTCCAGTTGAAGGAGGCCACTGCTGTGCTCTAGAGTCCCTCTCCTGGGGGGTCCCCTGTGGCAGAAAACAGTACTCTTCCCTTCCCACAGAATGAACCCAAACACTTGGGAGCTTGGACAATCCCCCGAGAGGAAGGCTCTTCCTCGCCCCGGAAGCAACCCCTACCCTGAACGGCCACTGTCAACGCAACACCCAGAGACAAAAGCCTGAGCGACTGCCTCGCACTTGCCTTCCTTTGATATCCAGAGGATCTCCCCTCACGGACTGGAGATCAGGCCTGCCATTACCTTGGCCTCTAGCTGAGCCAAGTTTGCTTTTTCAGACATCTGTTCCCACAGCCCGGGCAAACACAGCCTCTAGGCTGGGTCCTCTGGAGCCATACCACAGGACCGTGCCTGCTCTCTCCTGGGAAACTGTGTCCATTCCTTTGGCCACACACCTCCAGAATATGAGAAACTTCAAGGCCCCCGAGGACATCCCACTACTGGGAGCCTCCTGGAAACAAAGGGGCATTTGGACACAACCTGAGCAGCTACCTCCACGAAGGCATGCACACAGCTGTCAACAGAGATAGAAGGTTGAGCCGGACAGGCCCTTAGGCCCTAATCTCAACACTTGCTTTGGTGTCCATGTGTCAATCCTTAGAGGCTTTGGTTCGAAAAACAGGATATGGGGCTTTCCTGAGGCACTGAACAGAACTCCTCTCGTCTCCACATGGGAAGCTTCCTTGTTGGAGCCGTTTCAAACACCTCAGGTTGGAGAATCCTGCAGAGTCCCTGAGCCACCTCCACATTCCAAGGTCTCCCAGGCCACCAGCCACAGTAGGACTCATCTTCAGGAGAGTCCATTTCAACTCTCTCCTCTGGGTAGCTAACCCAGGAGCCCACAGATTGAGCCTGCCTTGTCCTGGTTAAAGATTGGGAATATGCGGTTGCGTTCACAGGCATCCGTGCTTAGACACCTGCTCTCGAGTCTTTCCGTATGGGGCCTCCTGGAACCATCCAATAGGACTCGACTGTCATGCAGAAGGAAACCTTGAGGTGTGGAGTAGTTCACAAAACCCATCGTAGGCAAAGCTCCCTGGCCTCACGAAGCCCCCACACCCTTCAGGAAGAGGCCATGCTGGACAAAAACTCTAGACTGAGGCACGTCTCATAGTTGACATGACCTCAGTGCAGGAGATCTCGATTCAGCCTCTGCAGAGTGGGCCTGCCGTGCCCTCGGTCCCAAACCTCACGCTAGCTTGTGTTTTCAGACTTCCTTCCTCACACTCCTGGCAAACAAGCCCTCCGGACTAGGAACTCCAGAACCACAACCCAGGTTGGTGTCTGCCCAACGGAAGAAAAACATTTCCCTGTGGGGCTCTCCAGAAAGCCCAGATGAGGATCAACCTGCTCGGGCCTCGACGGTACCCGAACTGGATAGGCTGCTCTGGGCACTCATGCTCTGTCTGACATAGCCTGAAGCCAGACGTCCAGACAGACAAGAAGACAACTGGCCGCACACCCAGCACTTCGGACACGCCATGGTCTTATGCCGTCACCTCTTCCTAACCTTGGTTTTCAGATATCTGAACCTAGACATTATATCAATTCTGCACACAGCTAGGTATCGCAAGCACAAAACAGAACTCCTCCTTCCCCATGGCTGTAAAGCTTGCTCTTGGCATGGTGTCACACCTTCAAGGTGGGAGAAACCTTCATGGCCTCTCATGCCACGCCCAAACTTGAGTGCTGCTTGGGCACAAATTCACACTGTGACCCTCAGCATGAGCCCCATGTCAAAGAAAGGCCTTTCGGGGCCTGGACCAAGAGCCCGCATTGGGGCTTGCCAAGCCAATATGCACCCAATCCTCACCAGTATTTGAGATTTCCAGTCTCCCCGCCCGTACCTGGGGCTCTGCTCTGGATTCCCTTCTTGAAGAGACCCATGAGCCAGACAACACGACTCCACCCTTCCCACAAAATAACACCAAACTCTTGGGAGCTGGGAAAAATCCCCAGAGATGGATACTCGTCCACAGTCCCTGAGGCCACCTCTCCAATCCACGGCTATCCCGGACACAACATCCAGAGACAAAAGCCTGAAGGAATGCCTCCCACTCGCCCTTGTTTCAGAGGCCCAAGAGCTCCCTCTCGGGCTGTCATCCGGCCTGCCATACCCTAGGCGCCACTCATAAGCTGAGATTGTGTTTCCAGTCTTCTGTGCCCACAGCATGGATCCACACATCCTCCAGGCTAGGGCCTCTGGAGCCACAGCGAAAGATTGTGCCTGCCCTCCCCCAAGGAAAGTGTGCCCAATCCATTGACCACAACCCTACAGGTTAGGGAAAAGCTCCAAGGCCCCTGAGGCCATCAATAGTGTAGGCCACCCTGGACTAAGAGGGGCTCTCTGACACCAGCGGAGCAACTATCTCCACTTAGACTCTCAGACAATGTCCCCAGAGACAGAAGGTTGAAATGGACAGGCCCCCAGGCCCTAATCTGAACCTTAGCTCTGGTTTCCATGTGTCCGTCCTCAGAGGGCTGTTTTTGTAGTCCAGCACACGGGGCTTTTCTGAGGCACCAAACCAAACCTCTCTCGTCTCCACAGGGGGAGCTTTCTTACTGGGGATGTATCAAACCCTTCAGGTAGGAGAGTTCCGCAGGGCCACTGAACCACCAGCACATTCCAAGGTCTCCATGGACCCAAACAGACATTATGACGCATCCTCAGGAGAGGCCATTTCAACTCAGCCTCCTGGGTAGCGTGCCCCAGAGGCAGCAGATCAAACATTTCTTGTCGCTAATGGCCAATGGGAATGCGAGGCAGGCTGTACAGGGATCCATCCTTCGAACCCTGCTCTCCAGTCCTTCCGTATCCTATGTCCTGGAGCCATGCAACAGGACTCGAATGTCCCGCAGAAGGAAACCTTGTGGTTTGGGGCAACCTCCCAACTCAGCGTGGGAAAACTTCCTTGGCCTCATGAGGCCCCCGCTTCATGAAGGTGCCATCATGGACACATACTCCAGCCTCAGCCAATGTCTGATCCTCAGCCTGACTTCAGATGCAGGAGATTTTGATTCAGCCTCTGCAGAGTGGGCCTGCTCTGCCCTTGGCTCCAATCCTCACCCTAGCTTGTGTTTTAAGAATGCTCTCCTCACACTCCTGGCCTACAAACCCTCCCTCCTGGGAATTCTGGGGCCACAATGAAGCACTCTGCCTGCCTCCCAGGAGAAAAACATTGTCTATGGAGGTGCCCAGAGACCCCAAATGAGGATCAAACTGCTTGGCCCTCGGCAACACCCCAATTGCTTAGGCTACCTTAAACACTGATGCTCTGTCACAAATAACCTGAGCCCAGACCTTCCAACAGACACCGACACAGCTGGCTGCACACCCAGCACATTGGACCCGCCACTGCCTTAGGCCACCATCCATTCCCAACCTGGGTTTTCAGTCATCGGAACCTAGACCTTATCTCCAATCCCTGCACAGTGGGGAACCTGATGCACAAGGCAGAACCCCTCCTTCCCCATGGCAAGAAACCTTGCTGCTGGCAGTGAGTCAAACCTTCAGTGTAGGAGAAAACAGCATGGCCCATGAGGCCACGCCCATGCGTGAGGGCTGCCTTGGGCACAAACACACATGGTGACCCTCATCGTGAGTACCTTATTCAAGTAACGCCTCTCAGTGACTGTACCAAGAGCCTGCATATGTGGCTTGCCATGCACATAGGCACCCAGGACTAACTAGATGGTGTGTATTCCAGTTGAAGGAGGCCACTGCTGTGCTCTAGAGTCCCTCCCCTGGGGGGTCCCCTGTGGCAGAAAACAGTACTCTTCCCTTCCCACAGAATGAACCCAAACACTTGGGAGCTTGGACAATCCCCCGAGAGGAAGGCTCTTCCTCGCCCCGGAAGCAACCCCTACCCTGAACGGCCACTGTCAACGCAACACCCAGAGACAAAAGCCTGAGCGACTGCCTCGCACTTGCCTTCCTTTGATATCCAGAGGATCTCCCCTCACGGACTGGAGATCAGGCCTGCCATTACCTTGGCCTCTAGCTGAGCCAAGTTTGCTTTTTCAGACATCTGTTCCCACAGCCCGGGCAAACACAGCCTCTAGGCTGGGTCCTCTGGAGCCATACCACAGGACCGTGCCTGCTCTCTCCTGGGAAACTGTGTCCATTCCTTTGGCCACACACCTCCAGAATATGAGAAACTTCAAGGCCCCCGAGGACATCCCACTACTGGGAGCCTCCTGGAAACAAAAGGGCATTTGGACACAACCTGAGCAGCTACCTCCACGAAGGCATGCACACAGCTGTCAACAGAGATAGAAGGTTGAGCCGGACAGGCCCTTAGGCCCTAATCTCAACACTTGCTTTGGTGTCCATGTGTCAATCCTTAGAGGCTTTGGTTCGAAAAACAGGATATGGGGCTTTCCTGAGGCACTGAACAGAACTCCTCTCGTCTCCACATGGGAAGCTTCCTTGTTGGAGCCGTTTCAAACACCTCAGGTTGGAGAATCCTGCAGAGTCCCTGAGCCACCTCCACATTCCAAGGTCTCCCAGGCCACCAGCCACAGTAGGACTCATCTTCAGGAGAGTCCATTTCAACTCTCTCCTCTGGGTAGCTAACCCAGGAGCCCACAGATTGAGCCTGCCTTGTCCTGGTTAAAGATTGGGAATATGCGGTTGCGTTCACAGGCATCCGTGCTTAGACACCTGCTCTCGAGTCTTTCCGTATGGGGCCTCCTGGAACCATCCAATAGGACTCGACTGTCATGCAGAAGGAAACCTTGAGGTGTGGAGTAGTTCACAAAACCCATCGTAGGCAAAGCTCCCTGGCCTCACGAAGCCCCCACACCCTTCAGGAAGAGGCCATGCTGGACAAAAACTCTAGACTGAGGCACGTCTCATAGTTGACATGACCTCAGTGCAGGAGATCTCGATTCAGCCTCTGCAGAGTGGGCCTGCCGTGCCCTCGGTCCCAAACCTCACGCTAGCTTGTGTTTTCAGACTTCCTTCCTCACACTCCTGGCAAACAAGCCCTCCGGACTAGGAACTCCAGAACCACAACCCAGGTTGGTGTCTGCCCAACGGAAGAAAAACATTTCCCTGTGGGGCTCTCCAGAAAGCCCAGATGAGGATCAACCTGCTCGGGCCTCGACGGTACCCGAACTGGATAGGCTGCTCTGGGCACTCATGCTCTGTCTGACATAGCCTGAAGCCAGACGTCCAGACAGACAAGAAGACAACTGGCCGCACACCCAGCACTTCGGACACGCCATGGTCTTATGCCGTCACCTCTTCCTAACCTTGGTTTTCAGATATCTGAACCTAGACATTATATCAATTCTGCACACAGCTAGGTATCGCAAGCACAAAACAGAACTCCTCCTTCCCCATGGCTGTAAAGCTTGCTCTTGGCATGGTGTCACACCTTCAAGGTGGGAGAAACCTTCATGGCCTCTCATGCCACGCCCAAACTTGAGTGCTGCTTGGGCACAAATTCACACTGTGACCCTCAGCATGAGCCCCATGTCAAAGAAAGGCCTTTCGGGGCCTGGACCAAGAGCCCGCATTGGGGCTTGCCAAGCCAATATGCACCCAATCCTCACCAGTATTTGAGATTTCCAGTCTCCCCGCCCGTACCTGGGGCTCTGCTCTGGATTCCCTTCTTGAAGAGACCCATGAGCCAGACAACACGACTCCACCCTTCCCACAAAATAACACCAAACTCTTGGGAGCTGGGAAAAATCCCCAGAGATGGATACTCGTCCACAGTCCCTGAGGCCACCTCTCCAATCCACGGCTATCCCGGACACAACATCCAGAGACAAAAGCCTGAAGGAATGCCTCCCACTCGCCCTTGTTTCAGAGGCCCAAGAGCTCCCTCTCGGGCTGTCATCCGGCCTGCCATACCCTAGGCGCCACTCATAAGCTGAGATTGTGTTTCCAGTCTTCTGTGCCCACAGCATGGATCCACACATCCTCCAGGCTAGGGCCTCTGGAGCCACAGCGAAAGATTGTGCCTGCCCTCCCCCAAGGAAAGTGTGCCCAATCCATTGACCACAACCCTACAGGTTAGGGAAAAGCTCCAAGGCCCCTGAGGCCATCAATAGTGTAGGCCACCCTGGACTAAGAGGGGCTCTCTGACACCAGCGGAGCAACTATCTCCACTTAGACTCTCAGACAATGTCCCCAGAGACAGAAGGTTGAAATGGACAGGCCCCCAGGCCCTAATCTGAACCTTAGCTCTGGTTTCCATGAGTCCGTCCTCAGAGGGCTGTTTTCGTAGTCCAGCACACGGGGCTTTTCTGAGGCACCAAACCAAACCTCTCTCGTCTCCACAGGGGGAGCTTTCTTACTGGGGATGTATCAAACCCTTCAGGTAGGAGAGTTCCGCAGGGCCACTGAACCACCAGCACATTCCAAGGTCTCCATGGACCCAAACAGACATTATGACGCATCCTCAGGAGAGGCCATTTCAACTCAGCCTCCTGGGTAGCGTGCCCCAGAGGCAGCAGATCAAACATTTCTTGTCGCTAATGGCCAATGGGAATGCGAGGCAGGCTGTACAGGGATCCATCCTTCGAACCCTGCTCTCCAGTCCTTCCGTATCCTATGTCCTGGAGCCATGCAACAGGACTCGAATGTCCCGCAGAAGGAAACCTTGTGGTTTGGGGCAACCTCCCAACTCAGCGTGGGAAAACTTCCTTGGCCTCATGAGGCCCCCGCTTCATGAAGGTGCCATCATGGACACATACTCCAGCCTCAGCCAATGTCTGATCCTCAGCCTGACTTCAGATGCAGGAGATTTTGATTCAGCCTCTGCAGAGTGGGCCTGCTCTGCCCTTGGCTCCAATCCTCACCCTAGCTTGTGTTTTAAGAATGCTCTCCTCACACTCCTGGCCTACAAACCCTCCCTCCTGGGAATTCTGGGGCCACAATGAAGCACTCTGCCTGCCTCCCAGGAGAAAAACATTGTCTATGGTGGTGCCCAGAGACCCCAAATGAGGATCAAACTGCTTGGCCCTCGGCAACACCCCAATTGCTTAGGCTACCTTAAACACTGATGCTCTGTCGCAAATAACCTGAGCCCAGACCTTCCAACAGACACCGACACAGCTGGCTGCACACCCAGCACATTGGACCCGCCACTGCCTTAGGCCACCATCCATTCCCAACCTGGGTTTTCAGTCATCGGAACCTAGACCTTATCTCCAATCCCTGCACAGTGGGGAACCTGATGCACAAGGCAGAACCCCTCCTTCCCCATGGCAAGAAACCTTGCTGCTGGCAGTGAGTCAAACCTTCAGTGTAGGAGAAAACAGCATGGCCCATGAGGCCACGCCCATGCGTGAGGGCTGCCTTGGGCACAAACACACATGGTGACCCTCATCGTGAGTACCTTATTCAAGTAACGCCTCTCAGTGACTGTACCAAGAGCCTGCATATGTGGCTTGCCATGCACATAGGCACCCAGGACTAACTAGATGGTGTGTATTCCAGTTGAAGGAGGCCACTGCTGTGCTCTAGAGTCCCTCTCCTGGGGGGTCCCCTGTGGCAGAAAACAGTACTCTTCCCTTCCCACAGAATGAACCCAAACACTTGGGAGCTTGGACAATCCCCCGAGAGGAAGGCTCTTCCTCGCCCCGGAAGCAACCCCTACCCTGAACGGCCACTGTCAACGCAACACCCAGAGACAAAAGCCTGAGCGACTGCCTCGCACTTGCCTTCCTTTGATATCCAGAGGATCTCCCCTCACGGACTGGAGATCAGGCCTGCCATTACCTTGGCCTCTAGCTGAGCCAAGTTTGCTTTTTCAGACATCTGTTCCCACAGCCCGGGCAAACACAGCCTCTAGGCTGGGTCCTCTGGAGCCATACCACAGGACCGTGCCTGCTCTCTCCTGGGAAACTGTGTCCATTCCTTTGGCCACACACCTCCAGAATATGAGAAACTTCAAGGCCCCCGAGGACATCCCACTACTGGGAGCCTCCTGGAAACAAAAGGGCATTTGGACACAACCTGAGCAGCTACCTCCACGAAGGCATGCACACAGCTGTCAACAGAGATAGAAGGTTGAGCCGGACAGGCCCTTAGGCCCTAATCTCAACACTTGCTTTGGTGTCCATGTGTCAATCCTTAGAGGCTTTGGTTCGAAAAACAGGATATGGGGCTTTCCTGAGGCACTGAACAGAACTCCTCTCGTCTCCACATGGGAAGCTTCCTTGTTGGAGCCGTTTCAAACACCTCAGGTTGGAGAATCCTGCAGAGTCCCTGAGCCACCTCCACATTCCAAGGTCTCCCAGGCCACCAGCCACAGTAGGACTCATCTTCAGGAGAGTCCATTTCAACTCTCTCCTCTGGGTAGCTAACCCAGGAGCCCACAGATTGAGCCTGCCTTGTCCTGGTTAAAGATTGGGAATATGCGGTTGCGTTCACAGGCATCCGTGCTTAGACACCTGCTCTCGAGTCTTTCCGTATGGGGCCTCCTGGAACCATCCAATAGGACTCGACTGTCATGCAGAAGGAAACCTTGAGGTGTGGAGTAGTTCACAAAACCCATCGTAGGCAAAGCTCCCTGGCCTCACGAAGCCCCCACACCCTTCAGGAAGAGGCCATGCTGGACAAAAACTCTAGACTGAGGCACGTCTCATAGTTGACATGACCTCAGTGCAGGAGATCTCGATTCAGCCTCTGCAGAGTGGGCCTGCCGTGCCCTCGGTCCCAAACCTCACGCTAGCTTGTGTTTTCAGACTTCCTTCCTCACACTCCTGGCAAACAAGCCCTCCGGACTAGGAACTCCAGAACCACAACCCAGGTTGGTGTCTGCCCAACGGAAGAAAAACATTTCCCTGTGGGGCTCTCCAGAAAGCCCAGATGAGGATCAACCTGCTCGGGCCTCGACGGTACCCGAACTGGATAGGCTGCTCTGGGCACTCATGCTCTGTCTGACATAGCCTGAAGCCAGACGTCCAGACAGACAAGAAGACAACTGGCCGCACACCCAGCACTTCGGACACGCCATGGTCTTATGCCGTCACCTCTTCCTAACCTTGGTTTTCAGATATCTGAACCTAGACATTATATCAATTCTGCACACAGCTAGGTATCGCAAGCACAAAACAGAACTCCTCCTTCCCCATGGCTGTAAAGCTTGCTCTTGGCATGGTGTCACACCTTCAAGGTGGGAGAAACCTTCATGGCCTCTCATGCCACGCCCAAACTTGAGTGCTGCTTGGGCACAAATTCACACTGTGACCCTCAGCATGAGCCCCATGTCAAAGAAAGGCCTTTCGGGGCCTGGACCAAGAGCCCGCATTGGGGCTTGCCAAGCCAATATGCACCCAATCCTCACCAGTATTTGAGATTTCCAGTCTCCCCGCCCGTACCTGGGGCTCTGCTCTGGATTCCCTTCTTGAAGAGACCCATGAGCCAGACAACACGACTCCACCCTTCCCACAAAATAACACCAAACTCTTGGGAGCTGGGAAAAATCCCCAGAGATGGATACTCGTCCACAGTCCCTGAGGCCACCTCTCCAATCCACGGCTATCCCGGACACAACATCCAGAGACAAAAGCCTGAAGGAATGCCTCCCACTCGCCCTTGTTTCAGAGGCCCAAGAGCTCCCTCTCGGGCTGTCATCCGGCCTGCCATACCCTAGGCGCCACTCATAAGCTGAGATTGTGTTTCCAGTCTTCTGTGCCCACAGCATGGATCCACACATCCTCCAGGCTAGGGCCTCTGGAGCCACAGCGAAAGATTGTGCCTGCCCTCCCCCAAGGAAAGTGTGCCCAATCCATTGACCACAACCCTACAGGTTAGGGAAAAGCTCCAAGGCCCCTGAGGCCATCAATAGTGTAGGCCACCCTGGACTAAGAGGGGCTCTCTGACACCAGCGGAGCAACTATCTCCACTTAGACTCTCAGACAATGTCCCCAGAGACAGAAGGTTGAAATGGACAGGCCCCCAGGCCCTAATCTGAACCTTAGCTCTGGTTTCCATGAGTCCGTCCTCAGAGGGCTGTTTTCGTAGTCCAGCACACGGGGCTTTTCTGAGGCACCAAACCAAACCTCTCTCGTCTCCACAGGGGGAGCTTTCTTACTGGGGATGTATCAAACCCTTCAGGTAGGAGAGTTCCGCAGGGCCACTGAACCACCAGCACATTCCAAGGTCTCCATGGACCCAAACAGACATTATGACGCATCCTCAGGAGAGGCCATTTCAACTCAGCCTCCTGGGTAGCGTGCCCCAGAGGCAGCAGATCAAACATTTCTTGTCGCTAATGGCCAATGGGAATGCGAGGCAGGCTGTACAGGGATCCATCCTTCGAACCCTGCTCTCCAGTCCTTCCGTATCCTATGTCCTGGAGCCATGCAACAGGACTCGAATGTCCCGCAGAAGGAAACCTTGTGGTTTGGGGCAACCTCCCAACTCAGCGTGGGAAAACTTCCTTGGCCTCATGAGGCCCCCGCTTCATGAAGGTGCCATCATGGACACATACTCCAGCCTCAGCCAATGTCTGATCCTCAGCCTGACTTCAGATGCAGGAGATTTTGATTCAGCCTCTGCAGAGTGGGCCTGCTCTGCCCTTGGCTCCAATCCTCACCCTAGCTTGTGTTTTAAGAATGCTCTCCTCACACTCCTGGCCTACAAACCCTCCCTCCTGGGAATTCTGGGGCCACAATGAAGCACTCTGCCTGCCTCCCAGGAGAAAAACATTGTCTATGGTGGTGCCCAGAGACCCCAAATGAGGATCAAACTGCTTGGCCCTCGGCAACACCCCAATTGCTTAGGCTACCTTAAACACTGATGCTCTGTCGCAAATAACCTGAGCCCAGACCTTCCAACAGACACCGACACAGCTGGCTGCACACCCAGCACATTGGACCCGCCACTGCCTTAGGCCACCATCCATTCCCAACCTGGGTTTTCAGTCATCGGAACCTAGACCTTATCTCCAATCCCTGCACAGTGGGGAACCTGATGCACAAGGCAGAACCCCTCCTTCCCCATGGCAAGAAACCTTGCTGCTGGCAGTGAGTCAAACCTTCAGTGTAGGAGAAAACAGCATGGCCCATGAGGCCACGCCCATGCGTGAGGGCTGCCTTGGGCACAAACACACATGGTGACCCTCATCGTGAGTACCTTATTCAAGTAACGCCTCTCAGTGACTGTACCAAGAGCCTGCATATGTGGCTTGCCATGCACATAGGCACCCAGGACTAACTAGATGGTGTGTATTCCAGTTGAAGGAGGCCACTGCTGTGCTCTAGAGTCCCTCCCCTGGGGGGTCCCCTGTGGCAGAAAACAGTACTCTTCCCTTCCCACAGAATGAACCCAAACACTTGGGAGCTTGGACAATCCCCCGAGAGGAAGGCTCTTCCTCGCCCCGGAAGCAACCCCTACCCTGAACGGCCACTGTCAACGCAACACCCAGAGACAAAAGCCTGAGCGACTGCCTCGCACTTGCCTTCCTTTGATATCCAGAGGATCTCCCCTCACGGACTGGAGATCAGGCCTGCCATTACCTTGGCCTCTAGCTGAGCCAAGTTTGCTTTTTCAGACATCTGTTCCCACAGCCCGGGCAAACACAGCCTCTAGGCTGGGTCCTCTGGAGCCATACCACAGGACCGTGCCTGCTCTCTCCTGGGAAACTGTGTCCATTCCTTTGGCCACACACCTCCAGAATATGAGAAACTTCAAGGCCCCCGAGGACATCCCACTACTGGGAGCCTCCTGGAAACAAAAGGGCATTTGGACACAACCTGAGCAGCTACCTCCACGAAGGCATGCACACAGCTGTCAACAGAGATAGAAGGTTGAGCCGGACAGGCCCTTAGGCCCTAATCTCAACACTTGCTTTGGTGTCCATGTGTCAATCCTTAGAGGCTTTGGTTCGAAAAACAGGATATGGGGCTTTCCTGAGGCACTGAACAGAACTCCTCTCGTCTCCACATGGGAAGCTTCCTTGTTGGAGCCGTTTCAAACACCTCAGGTTGGAGAATCCTGCAGAGTCCCTGAGCCACCTCCACATTCCAAGGTCTCCCAGGCCACCAGCCACAGTAGGACTCATCTTCAGGAGAGTCCATTTCAACTCTCTCCTCTGGGTAGCTAACCCAGGAGCCCACAGATTGAGCCTGCCTTGTCCTGGTTAAAGATTGGGAATATGCGGTTGCGTTCACAGGCATCCGTGCTTAGACACCTGCTCTCGAGTCTTTCCGTATGGGGCCTCCTGGAACCATCCAATAGGACTCGACTGTCATGCAGAAGGAAACCTTGAGGTGTGGAGTAGTTCACAAAACCCATCGTAGGCAAAGCTCCCTGGCCTCACGAAGCCCCCACACCCTTCAGGAAGAGGCCATGCTGGACAAAAACTCTAGACTGAGGCACGTCTCATAGTTGACATGACCTCAGTGCAGGAGATCTCGATTCAGCCTCTGCAGAGTGGGCCTGCCGTGCCCTCGGTCCCAAACCTCACGCTAGCTTGTGTTTTCAGACTTCCTTCCTCACACTCCTGGCAAACAAGCCCTCCGGACTAGGAACTCCAGAACCACAACCCAGGTTGGTGTCTGCCCAACGGAAGAAAAACATTTCCCTGTGGGGCTCTCCAGAAAGCCCAGATGAGGATCAACCTGCTCGGGCCTCGACGGTACCCGAACTGGATAGGCTGCTCTGGGCACTCATGCTCTGTCTGACATAGCCTGAAGCCAGACGTCCAGACAGACAAGAAGACAACTGGCCGCACACCCAGCACTTCGGACACGCCATGGTCTTATGCCGTCACCTCTTCCTAACCTTGGTTTTCAGATATCTGAACCTAGACATTATATCAATTCTGCACACAGCTAGGTATCGCAAGCACAAAACAGAACTCCTCCTTCCCCATGGCTGTAAAGCTTGCTCTTGGCATGGTGTCACACCTTCAAGGTGGGAGAAACCTTCATGGCCTCTCATGCCACGCCCAAACTTGAGTGCTGCTTGGGCACAAATTCACACTGTGACCCTCAGCATGAGCCCCATGTCAAAGAAAGGCCTTTCGGGGCCTGGACCAAGAGCCCGCATTGGGGCTTGCCAAGCCAATATGCACCCAATCCTCACCAGTATTTGAGATTTCCAGTCTCCCCGCCCGTACCTGGGGCTCTGCTCTGGATTCCCTTCTTGAAGAGACCCATGAGCCAGACAACACGACTCCACCCTTCCCACAAAATAACACCAAACTCTTGGGAGCTGGGAAAAATCCCCAGAGATGGATACTCGTCCACAGTCCCTGAGGCCACCTCTCCAATCCACGGCTATCCCGGACACAACATCCAGAGACAAAAGCCTGAAGGAATGCCTCCCACTCGCCCTTGTTTCAGAGGCCCAAGAGCTCCCTCTCGGGCTGTCATCCGGCCTGCCATACCCTAGGCGCCACTCATAAGCTGAGATTGTGTTTCCAGTCTTCTGTGCCCACAGCATGGATCCACACATCCTCCAGGCTAGGGCCTCTGGAGCCACAGCGAAAGATTGTGCCTGCCCTCCCCCAAGGAAAGTGTGCCCAATCCATTGACCACAACCCTACAGGTTAGGGAAAAGCTCCAAGGCCCCTGAGGCCATCAATAGTGTAGGCCACCCTGGACTAAGAGGGGCTCTCTGACACCAGCGGAGCAACTATCTCCACTTAGACTCTCAGACAATGTCCCCAGAGACAGAAGGTTGAAATGGACAGGCCCCCAGGCCCTAATCTGAACCTTAGCTCTGGTTTCCATGTGTCCGTCCTCAGAGGGCTGTTTTTGTAGTCCAGCACACGGGGCTTTTCTGAGGCACCAAACCAAACCTCTCTCGTCTCCACAGGGGGAGCTTTCTTACTGGGGATGTATCAAACCCTTCAGGTAGGAGAGTTCCGCAGGGCCACTGAACCACCAGCACATTCCAAGGTCTCCATGGACCCAAACAGACATTATGACGCATCCTCAGGAGAGGCCATTTCAACTCAGCCTCCTGGGTAGCGTGCCCCAGAGGCAGCAGATCAAACATTTCTTGTCGCTAATGGCCAATGGGAATGCGAGGCAGGCTGTACAGGGATCCATCCTTCGAACCCTGCTCTCCAGTCCTTCCGTATCCTATGTCCTGGAGCCATGCAACAGGACTCGAATGTCCCGCAGAAGGAAACCTTGTGGTTTGGGGCAACCTCCCAACTCAGCGTGGGAAAACTTCCTTGGCCTCATGAGGCCCCCGCTTCATGAAGGTGCCATCATGGACACATACTCCAGCCTCAGCCAATGTCTGATCCTCAGCCTGACTTCAGATGCAGGAGATTTTGATTCAGCCTCTGCAGAGTGGGCCTGCTCTGCCCTTGGCTCCAATCCTCACCCTAGCTTGTGTTTTAAGAATGCTCTCCTCACACTCCTGGCCTACAAACCCTCCCTCCTGGGAATTCTGGGGCCACAATGAAGCACTCTGCCTGCCTCCCAGGAGAAAAACATTGTCTATGGTGGTGCCCAGAGACCCCAAATGAGGATCAAACTGCTTGGCCCTCGGCAACACCCCAATTGCTTAGGCTACCTTAAACACTGATGCTCTGTCACAAATAACCTGAGCCCAGACCTTCCAACAGACACCGACACAGCTGGCTGCACACCCAGCACATTGGACCCGCCACTGCCTTAGGCCACCATCCATTCCCAACCTGGGTTTTCAGTCATCGGAACCTAGACCTTATCTCCAATCCCTGCACAGTGGGGAACCTGATGCACAAGGCAGAACCCCTCCTTCCCCATGGCAAGAAACCTTGCTGCTGGCAGTGAGTCAAACCTTCAGTGTAGGAGAAAACAGCATGGCCCATGAGGCCACGCCCATGCGTGAGGGCTGCCTTGGGCACAAACACACATGGTGACCCTCATCGTGAGTACCTTATTCAAGTAACGCCTCTCAGTGACTGTACCAAGAGCCTGCATATGTGGCTTGCCATGCACATAGGCACCCAGGACTAACTAGATGGTGTGTATTCCAGTTGAAGGAGGCCACTGCTGTGCTCTAGAGTCCCTCCCCTGGGGGGTCCCCTGTGGCAGAAAACAGTACTCTTCCCTTCCCACAGAATGAACCCAAACACTTGGGAGCTTGGACAATCCCCCGAGAGGAAGGCTCTTCCTCGCCCCGGAAGCAACCCCTACCCTGAACGGCCACTGTCAACGCAACACCCAGAGACAAAAGCCTGAGCGACTGCCTCGCACTTGCCTTCCTTTGATATCCAGAGGATCTCCCCTCACGGACTGGAGATCAGGCCTGCCATTACCTTGGCCTCTAGCTGAGCCAAGTTTGCTTTTTCAGACATCTGTTCCCACAGCCCGGGCAAACACAGCCTCTAGGCTGGGTCCTCTGGAGCCATACCACAGGACCGTGCCTGCTCTCTCCTGGGAAACTGTGTCCATTCCTTTGGCCACACACCTCCAGAATATGAGAAACTTCAAGGCCCCCGAGGACATCCCACTACTGGGAGCCTCCTGGAAACAAAAGGGCATTTGGACACAACCTGAGCAGCTACCTCCACGAAGGCATGCACACAGCTGTCAACAGAGATAGAAGGTTGAGCCGGACAGGCCCTTAGGCCCTAATCTCAACACTTGCTTTGGTGTCCATGTGTCAATCCTTAGAGGCTTTGGTTCGAAAAACAGGATATGGGGCTTTCCTGAGGCACTGAACAGAACTCCTCTCGTCTCCACATGGGAAGCTTCCTTGTTGGAGCCGTTTCAAACACCTCAGGTTGGAGAATCCTGCAGAGTCCCTGAGCCACCTCCACATTCCAAGGTCTCCCAGGCCACCAGCCACAGTAGGACTCATCTTCAGGAGAGTCCATTTCAACTCTCTCCTCTGGGTAGCTAACCCAGGAGCCCACAGATTGAGCCTGCCTTGTCCTGGTTAAAGATTGGGAATATGCGGTTGCGTTCACAGGCATCCGTGCTTAGACACCTGCTCTCGAGTCTTTCCGTATGGGGCCTCCTGGAACCATCCAATAGGACTCGACTGTCATGCAGAAGGAAACCTTGAGGTGTGGAGTAGTTCACAAAACCCATCGTAGGCAAAGCTCCCTGGCCTCACGAAGCCCCCACACCCTTCAGGAAGAGGCCATGCTGGACAAAAACTCTAGACTGAGGCACGTCTCATAGTTGACATGACCTCAGTGCAGGAGATCTCGATTCAGCCTCTGCAGAGTGGGCCTGCCGTGCCCTCGGTCCCAAACCTCACGCTAGCTTGTGTTTTCAGACTTCCTTCCTCACACTCCTGGCAAACAAGCCCTCCGGACTAGGAACTCCAGAACCACAACCCAGGTTGGTGTCTACCCAACGGAAGAAAAACATTTCCCTGTGGGGCTCTCCAGAAAGCCCAGATGAGGATCAACCTGCTCGGGCCTCGACGGTACCCGAACTGGATAGGCTGCTCTGGGCACTCATGCTCTGTCTGACATAGCCTGAAGCCAGACGTCCAGACAGACAAGAAGACAACTGGCCGCACACCCAGCACTTCGGACACGCCATGGTCTTATGCCGTCACCTCTTCCTAACCTTGGTTTTCAGATATCTGAACCTAGACATTATATCAATTCTGCACACAGCTAGGTATCGCAAGCACAAAACAGAACTCCTCCTTCCCCATGGCTGTAAAGCTTGCTCTTGGCATGGTGTCACACCTTCAAGGTGGGAGAAACCTTCATGGCCTCTCATGCCACGCCCAAACTTGAGTGCTGCTTGGGCACAAATTCACACTGTGACCCTCAGCATGAGCCCCATGTCAAAGAAAGGCCTTTCGGGGCCTGGACCAAGAGCCCGCATTGGGGCTTGCCAAGCCCCTATGCACCCAATCCTCACCAGTATTTGAGATTTCCAGTCTCCCCGCCCGTACCTGGGGCTCTGCTCTGGATTCCCTTCTTGAAGAGACCCATGAGCCAGACAACACGACTCCACCCTTCCCACAAAATAACACCAAACTCTTGGGAGCTGGGAAAAATCCCCAGAGATGGATACTCGTCCACAGTCCCTGAGGCCACCTCTCCAATCCACGGCTATCCCGGACACAACATCCAGAGACAAAAGCCTGAAGGAATGCCTCCCACTCGCCCTTGTTTCAGAGGCCCAAGAGCTCCCTCTCGGGCTGTCATCCGGCCTGCCATACCCTAGGCGCCACTCATAAGCTGAGATTGTGTTTCCAGTCTTCTGTGCCCACAGCATGGATCCACACATCCTCCAGGCTAGGGCCTCTGGAGCCACAGCGAAAGATTGTGCCTGCCCTCCCCCAAGGAAAGTGTGCCCAATCCATTGACCACAACCCTACAGGTTAGGGAAAAGCTCCAAGGCCCCTGAGGCCATCAATAGTGTAGGCCACCCTGGACTAAGAGGGGCTCTCTGACACCAGCGGAGCAACTATCTCCACTTAGACTCTCAGACAATGTCCCCAGAGACAGAAGGTTGAAATGGACAGGCCCCCAGGCCCTAATCTGAACCTTAGCTCTGGTTTCCATGAGTCCGTCCTCAGAGGGCTGTTTTCGTAGTCCAGCACACGGGGCTTTTCTGAGGCACCAAACCAAACCTCTCTCGTGTCCACAGGGGGAGCTTTCTTACTGGGGATGTATCAAACCCTTCAGGTAGGAGAGTTCCGCAGGGCCACTGAACCACCAGCACATTCCAAGGTCTCCATGGACCCAAACAGACATTATGACGCATCCTCAGGAGAGGCCATTTCAACTCAGCCTCCTGGGTAGCGTGCCCCAGAGGCAGCAGATCAAACATTTCTTGTCGCTAATGGCCAATGGGAATGCGAGGCAGGCTGTACAGGGATCCATCCTTCGAACCCTGCTCTCCAGTCCTTCCGTATCCTATGTCCTGGAGCCATGCAACAGGACTCGAATGTCCCGCAGAAGGAAACCTTGTGGTTTGGGGCAACCTCCCAACTCAGCGTGGGAAAACTTCCTTGGCCTCATGAGGCCCCCGCTTCATGAAGGTGCCATCATGGACACATACTCCAGCCTCAGCCAATGTCTGATCCTCAGCCTGACTTCAGATGCAGGAGATTTTGATTCAGCCTCTGCAGAGTGGGCCTGCTCTGCCCTTGGCTCCAATCCTCACCCTAGCTTGTGTTTTAAGAATGCTCTCCTCACACTCCTGGCCTACAAACCCTCCCTCCTGGGAATTCTGGGGCCACAATGAAGCACTCTGCCTGCCTCCCAGGAGAAAAACATTGTCTATGGTGGTGCCCAGAGACCCCAAATGAGGATCAAACTGCTTGGCCCTCGGCAACACCCCAATTGCTTAGGCTACCTTAAACACTGATGCTCTGTCGCAAATAACCTGAGCCCAGACCTTCCAACAGACACCGACACAGCTGGCTGCACACCCAGCACATTGGACCCGCCACTGCCTTAGGCCACCATCCATTCCCAACCTGGGTTTTCAGTCATCGGAACCTAGACCTTATCTACAATCCCTGCACAGTGGGGAACCTGATGCACAAGGCAGAACCCCTCCTTCCCCATGGCAAGAAACCTTGCTGCTGGCAGTGAGTCAAACCTTCAGTGTAGGAGAAAACAGCATGGCCCATGAGGCCACGCCCATGCGTGAGGGCTGCCTTGGGCACAAACACACATGGTGACCCTCATCGTGAGTACCTTATTCAAGTAACGCCTCTCAGTGACTGTACCAAGAGCCTGCATATGTGGCTTGCCATGCACATAGGCACCCAGGACTAACTAGATGGTGTGTATTCCAGTTGAAGGAGGCCACTGCTGTGCTCTAGAGTCCCTCTCCTGGGGGGTCCCCTGTGGCAGAAAACAGTACTCTTCCCTTCCCACAGAATGAACCCAAACACTTGGGAGCTTGGACAATCCCCCGAGAGGAAGGCTCTTCCTCGCCCCGGAAGCAACCCCTACCCTGAACGGCCACTGTCAACGCAACACCCAGAGACAAAAGCCTGAGCGACTGCCTCGCACTTGCCTTCCTTTGATATCCAGAGGATCTCCCCTCACGGACTGGAGATCAGGCCTGCCATTACCTTGGCCTCTAGCTGAGCCAAGTTTGCTTTTTCAGACATCTGTTCCCACAGCCCGGGCAAACACAGCCTCTAGGCTGGGTCCTCTGGAGCCATACCACAGGACCGTGCCTGCTCTCTCCTGGGAAACTGTGTCCATTCCTTTGGCCACACACCTCCAGAATATGAGAAACTTCAAGGCCCCCGAGGACATCCCACTACTGGGAGCCTCCTGGAAACAAAAGGGCATTTGGACACAACCTGAGCAGCTACCTCCACGAAGGCATGCACACAGCTGTCAACAGAGATAGAAGGTTGAGCCGGACAGGCCCTTAGGCCCTAATCTCAACACTTGCTTTGGTGTCCATGTGTCAATCCTTAGAGGCTTTGGTTCGAAAAACAGGATATGGGGCTTTCCTGAGGCACTGAACAGAACTCCTCTCGTCTCCACATGGGAAGCTTCCTTGTTGGAGCCGTTTCAAACACCTCAGGTTGGAGAATCCTGCAGAGTCCCTGAGCCACCTCCACATTCCAAGGTCTCCCAGGCCACCAGCCACAGTAGGACTCATCTTCAGGAGAGTCCATTTCAACTCTCTCCTCTGGGTAGCTAACCCAGGAGCCCACAGATTGAGCCTGCCTTGTCCTGGTTAAAGATTGGGAATATGCGGTTGCGTTCACAGGCATCCGTGCTTAGACACCTGCTCTCGAGTCTTTCCGTATGGGGCCTCCTGGAACCATCCAATAGGACTCGACTGTCATGCAGAAGGAAACCTTGAGGTGTGGAGTAGTTCACAAAACCCATCGTAGGCAAAGCTCCCTGGCCTCACGAAGCCCCCACACCCTTCAGGAAGAGGCCATGCTGGACAAAAACTCTAGACTGAGGCACGTCTCATAGTTGACATGACCTCAGTGCAGGAGATCTCGATTCAGCCTCTGCAGAGTGGGCCTGCCGTGCCCTCGGTCCCAAACCTCACGCTAGCTTGTGTTTTCAGACTTCCTTCCTCACACTCCTGGCAAACAAGCCCTCCGGACTAGGAACTCCAGAACCACAACCCAGGTTGGTGTCTGCCCAACGGAAGAAAAACATTTCCCTGTGGGGCTCTCCAGAAAGCCCAGATGAGGATCAACCTGCTCGGGCCTCGACGGTACCCGAACTGGATAGGCTGCTCTGGGCACTCATGCTCTGTCTGACATAGCCTGAAGCCAGACGTCCAGACAGACAAGAAGACAACTGGCCGCACACCCAGCACTTCGGACACGCCATGGTCTTATGCCGTCACCTCTTCCTAACCTTGGTTTTCAGATATCTGAACCTAGACATTATATCAATTCTGCACACAGCTAGGTATCGCAAGCACAAAACAGAACTCCTCCTTCCCCATGGCTGTAAAGCTTGCTCTTGGCATGGTGTCACACCTTCAAGGTGGGAGAAACCTTCATGGCCTCTCATGCCACGCCCAAACTTGAGTGCTGCTTGGGCACAAATTCACACTGTGACCCTCAGCATGAGCCCCATGTCAAAGAAAGGCCTTTCGGGGCCTGGACCAAGAGCCCGCATTGGGGCTTGCCAAGCCAATATGCACCCAATCCTCACCAGTATTTGAGATTTCCAGTCTCCCCGCCCGTACCTGGGGCTCTGCTCTGGATTCCCTTCTTGAAGAGACCCATGAGCCAGACAACACGACTCCACCCTTCCCACAAAATAACACCAAACTCTTGGGAGCTGGGAAAAATCCCCAGAGATGGATACTCGTCCACAGTCCCTGAGGCCACCTCTCCAATCCACGGCTATCCCGGACACAACATCCAGAGACAAAAGCCTGAAGGAATGCCTCCCACTCGCCCTTGTTTCAGAGGCCCAAGAGCTCCCTCTCGGGCTGTCATCCGGCCTGCCATACCCTAGGCGCCACTCATAAGCTGAGATTGTGTTTCCAGTCTTCTGTGCCCACAGCATGGATCCACACATCCTCCAGGCTAGGGCCTCTGGAGCCACAGCGAAAGATTGTGCCTGCCCTCCCCCAAGGAAAGTGTGCCCAATCCATTGACCACAACCCTACAGGTTAGGGAAAAGCTCCAAGGCCCCTGAGGCCATCAATAGTGTAGGCCACCCTGGACTAAGAGGGGCTCTCTGACACCAGCGGAGCAACTATCTCCACTTAGACTCTCAGACAATGTCCCCAGAGACAGAAGGTTGAAATGGACAGGCCCCCAGGCCCTAATCTGAACCTTAGCTCTGGTTTCCATGTGTCCGTCCTCAGAGGGCTGTTTTTGTAGTCCAGCACACGGGGCTTTTCTGAGGCACCAAACCAAACCTCTCTCGTGTCCACAGGGGGAGCTTTCTTACTGGGGATGTATCAAACCCTTCAGGTAGGAGAGTTCCGCAGGGCCACTGAACCACCAGCACATTCCAAGGTCTCCATGGACCCAAACAGACATTATGACGCATCCTCAGGAGAGGCCATTTCAACTCAGCCTCCTGGGTAGCGTGCCCCAGAGGCAGCAGATCAAACATTTCTTGTCGCTAATGGCCAATGGGAATGCGAGGCAGGCTGTACAGGGATCCATCCTTCGAACCCTGCTCTCCAGTCCTTCCGTATCCTATGTCCTGGAGCCATGCAACAGGACTCGAATGTCCCGCAGAAGGAAACCTTGTGGTTTGGGGCAACCTCCCAACTCAGCGTGGGAAAACTTCCTTGGCCTCATGAGGCCCCCGCTTCATGAAGGTGCCATCATGGACACATACTCCAGCCTCAGCCAATGTCTGATCCTCAGCCTGACTTCAGATGCAGGAGATTTTGATTCAGCCTCTGCAGAGTGGGCCTGCTCTGCCCTTGGCTCCAATCCTCACCCTAGCTTGTGTTTTAAGAATGCTCTCCTCACACTCCTGGCCTACAAACCCTCCCTCCTGGGAATTCTGGGGCCACAATGAAGCACTCTGCCTGCCTCCCAGGAGAAAAACATTGTCTATGGTGGTGCCCAGAGACCCCAAATGAGGATCAAACTGCTTGGCCCTCGGCAACACCCCAATTGCTTAGGCTACCTTAAACACTGATGCTCTGTCACAAATAACCTGAGCCCAGACCTTCCAACAGACACCGACACAGCTGGCTGCACACCCAGCACATTGGACCCGCCACTGCCTTAGGCCACCATCCATTCCCAACCTGGGTTTTCAGTCATCGGAACCTAGACCTTATCTCCAATCCCTGCACAGTGGGGAACCTGATGCACAAGGCAGAACCCCTCCTTCCCCATGGCAAGAAACCTTGATGCTGGCAGTGAGTCAAACCTTCAGTGTAGGAGAAAACAGCATGGCCCATGAGGCCACGCCCATGCGTGAGGGCTGCCTTGGGCACAAACACACATGGTGACCCTCATCGTGAGTACCTTATTCAAGTAACGCCTCTCAGTGACTGTACCAAGAGCCTGCATATGTGGCTTGCCATGCACATAGGCACCCAGGACTAACTAGATGGTGTGTATTCCAGTTGAAGGAGGCCACTGCTGTGCTCTAGAGTCCCTCCCCTGGGGGGTCCCCTGTGGCAGAAAACAGTACTCTTCCCTTCCCACAGAATGAACCCAAACACTTGGGAGCTTGGACAATCCCCCGAGAGGAAGGCTCTTCCTCGCCCCGGAAGCAACCCCTACCCTGAACGGCCACTGTCAACGCAACACCCAGAGACAAAAGCCTGAGCGACTGCCTCGCACTTGCCTTCCTTTGATATCCAGAGGATCTCCCCTCACGGACTGGAGATCAGGCCTGCCATTACCTTGGCCTCTAGCTGAGCCAAGTTTGCTTTTTCAGACATCTGTTCCCACAGCCCGGGCAAACACAGCCTCTAGGCTGGGTCCTCTGGAGCCATACCACAGGACCGTGCCTGCTCTCTCCTGGGAAACTGTGTCCATTCCTTTGGCCACACACCTCCAGAATATGAGAAACTTCAAGGCCCCCGAGGACATCCCACTACTGGGAGCCTCCTGGAAACAAAAGGGCATTTGGACACAACCTGAGCAGCTACCTCCACGAAGGCATGCACACAGCTGTCAACAGAGATAGAAGGTTGAGCCGGACAGGCCCTTAGGCCCTAATCTCAACACTTGCTTTGGTGTCCATGTGTCAATCCTTAGAGGCTTTGGTTCGAAAAACAGGATATGGGGCTTTCCTGAGGCACTGAACAGAACTCCTCTCGTCTCCACATGGGAAGCTTCCTTGTTGGAGCCGTTTCAAACACCTCAGGTTGGAGAATCCTGCAGAGTCCCTGAGCCACCTCCACATTCCAAGGTCTCCCAGGCCACCAGCCACAGTAGGACTCATCTTCAGGAGAGTCCATTTCAACTCTCTCCTCTGGGTAGCTAACCCAGGAGCCCACAGATTGAGCCTGCCTTGTCCTGGTTAAAGATTGGGAATATGCGGTTGCGTTCACAGGCATCCGTGCTTAGACACCTGCTCTCGAGTCTTTCCGTATGGGGCCTCCTGGAACCATCCAATAGGACTCGACTGTCATGCAGAAGGAAACCTTGAGGTGTGGAGTAGTTCACAAAACCCATCGTAGGCAAAGCTCCCTGGCCTCACGAAGCCCCCACACCCTTCAGGAAGAGGCCATGCTGGACAAAAACTCTAGACTGAGGCACGTCTCATAGTTGACATGACCTCAGTGCAGGAGATCTCGATTCAGCCTCTGCAGAGTGGGCCTGCCGTGCCCTCGGTCCCAAACCTCACGCTAGCTTGTGTTTTCAGACTTCCTTCCTCACACTCCTGGCAAACAAGCCCTCCGGACTAGGAACTCCAGAACCACAACCCAGGTTGGTGTCTACCCAACGGAAGAAAAACATTTCCCTGTGGGGCTCTCCAGAAAGCCCAGATGAGGATCAACCTGCTCGGGCCTCGACGGTACCCGAACTGGATAGGCTGCTCTGGGCACTCATGCTCTGTCTGACATAGCCTGAAGCCAGACGTCCAGACAGACAAGAAGACAACTGGCCGCACACCCAGCACTTCGGACACGCCATGGTCTTATGCCGTCACCTCTTCCTAACCTTGGTTTTCAGATATCTGAACCTAGACATTATATCAATTCTGCACACAGCTAGGTATCGCAAGCACAAAACAGAACTCCTCCTTCCCCATGGCTGTAAAGCTTGCTCTTGGCATGGTGTCACACCTTCAAGGTGGGAGAAACCTTCATGGCCTCTCATGCCACGCCCAAACTTGAGTGCTGCTTGGGCACAAATTCACACTGTGACCCTCAGCATGAGCCCCATGTCAAAGAAAGGCCTTTCGGGGCCTGGACCAAGAGCCCGCATTGGGGCTTGCCAAGCCCCTATGCACCCAATCCTCACCAGTATTTGAGATTTCCAGTCTCCCCGCCCGTACCTGGGGCTCTGCTCTGGATTCCCTTCTTGAAGAGACCCATGAGCCAGACAACACGACTCCACCCTTCCCACAAAATAACACCAAACTCTTGGGAGCTGGGAAAAATCCCCAGAGATGGATACTCGTCCACAGTCCCTGAGGCCACCTCTCCAATCCACGGCTATCCCGGACACAACATCCAGAGACAAAAGCCTGAAGGAATGCCTCCCACTCGCCCTTGTTTCAGAGGCCCAAGAGCTCCCTCTCGGGCTGTCATCCGGCCTGCCATACCCTAGGCGCCACTCATAAGCTGAGATTGTGTTTCCAGTCTTCTGTGCCCACAGCATGGATCCACACATCCTCCAGGCTAGGGCCTCTGGAGCCACAGCGAAAGATTGTGCCTGCCCTCCCCCAAGGAAAGTGTGCCCAATCCATTGACCACAACCCTACAGGTTAGGGAAAAGCTCCAAGGCCCCTGAGGCCATCAATAGTGTAGGCCACCCTGGACTAAGAGGGGCTCTCTGACACCAGCGGAGCAACTATCTCCACTTAGACTCTCAGACAATGTCCCCAGAGACAGAAGGTTGAAATGGACAGGCCCCCAGGCCCTAATCTGAACCTTAGCTCTGGTTTCCATGTGTCCGTCCTCAGAGGGCTGTTTTTGTAGTCCAGCACACGGGGCTTTTCTGAGGCACCAAACCAAACCTCTCTCGTCTCCACAGGGGGAGCTTTCTTACTGGGGATGTATCAAACCCTTCAGGTAGGAGAGTTCCGCAGGGCCACTGAACCACCAGCACATTCCAAGGTCTCCATGGACCCAAACAGACATTATGACGCATCCTCAGGAGAGGCCATTTCAACTCAGCCTCCTGGGTAGCGTGCCCCAGAAGCAGCAGATCAAACATTTCTTGTCGCTAATGGCCAATGGGAATGCGAGGCAGGCTGTACAGGGATCCATCCTTCGAACCCTGCTCTCCAGTCCTTCCGTATCCTATGTCCTGGAGCCATGCAACAGGACTCGAATGTCCCGCAGAAGGAAACCTTGTGGTTTGGGGCAACCTCCCAACTCAGCGTGGGAAAACTTCCTTGGCCTCATGAGGCCCCCGCTTCATGAAGGTGCCATCATGGACACATACTCCAGCCTCAGCCAATGTCTGATCCTCAGCCTGACTTCAGATGCAGGAGATTTTGATTCAGCCTCTGCAGAGTGGGCCTGCTCTGCCCTTGGCTCCAATCCTCACCCTAGCTTGTGTTTTAAGAATGCTCTCCTCACACTCCTGGCCTACAAACCCTCCCTCCTGGGAATTCTGGGGCCACAATGAAGCACTCTGCCTGCCTCCCAGGAGAAAAACATTGTCTATGGTGGTGCCCAGAGACCCCAAATGAGGATCAAACTGCTTGGCCCTCGGCAACACCCCAATTGCTTAGGCTACCTTAAACACTGATGCTCTGTCGCAAATAACCTGAGCCCAGACCTTCCAACAGACACCGACACAGCTGGCTGCACACCCAGCACATTGGACCCGCCACTGCCTTAGGCCACCATCCATTCCCAACCTGGGTTTTCAGTCATCGGAACCTAGACCTTATCTACAATCCCTGCACAGTGGGGAACCTGATGCACAAGGCAGAACCCCTCCTTCCCCATGGCAAGAAACCTTGCTGCTGGCAGTGAGTCAAACCTTCAGTGTAGGAGAAAACAGCATGGCCCATGAGGCCACGCCCATGCGTGAGGGCTGCCTTGGGCACAAACACACATGGTGACCCTCATCGTGAGTACCTTATTCAAGTAACGCCTCTCAGTGACTGTACCAAGAGCCTGCATATGTGGCTTGCCATGCACATAGGCACCCAGGACTAACTAGATGGTGTGTATTCCAGTTGAAGGAGGCCACTGCTGTGCTCTAGAGTCCCTCCCCTGGGGGGTCCCCTGTGGCAGAAAACAGTACTCTTCCCTTCCCACAGAATGAACCCAAACACTTGGGAGCTTGGACAATCCCCCGAGAGGAAGGCTCTTCCTCGCCCCGGAAGCAACCCCTACCCTGAACGGCCACTGTCAACGCAACACCCAGAGACAAAAGCCTGAGCGACTGCCTCGCACTTGCCTTCCTTTGATATCCAGAGGATCTCCCCTCACGGACTGGAGATCAGGCCTGCCATTACCTTGGCCTCTAGCTGAGCCAAGTTTGCTTTTTCAGACATCTGTTCCCACAGCCCGGGCAAACACAGCCTCTAGGCTGGGTCCTCTGGAGCCATACCACAGGACCGTGCCTGCTCTCTCCTGGGAAACTGTGTCCATTCCTTTGGCCACACACCTCCAGAATATGAGAAACTTCAAGGCCCCCGAGGACATCCCACTACTGGGAGCCTCCTGGAAACAAAAGGGCATTTGGACACAACCTGAGCAGCTACCTCCACGAAGGCATGCACACAGCTGTCAACAGAGATAGAAGGTTGAGCCGGACAGGCCCTTAGGCCCTAATCTCAACACTTGCTTTGGTGTCCATGTGTCAATCCTTAGAGGCTTTGGTTCGAAAAACAGGATATGGGGCTTTCCTGAGGCACTGAACAGAACTCCTCTCGTCTCCACATGGGAAGCTTCCTTGTTGGAGCCGTTTCAAACACCTCAGGTTGGAGAATCCTGCAGAGTCCCTGAGCCACCTCCACATTCCAAGGTCTCCCAGGCCACCAGCCACAGTAGGACTCATCTTCAGGAGAGTCCATTTCAACTCTCTCCTCTGGGTAGCTAACCCAGGAGCCCACAGATTGAGCCTGCCTTGTCCTGGTTAAAGATTGGGAATATGCGGTTGCGTTCACAGGCATCCGTGCTTAGACACCTGCTCTCGAGTCTTTCCGTATGGGGCCTCCAGGAACCATCCAATAGGACTCGACTGTCATGCAGAAGGAAACCTTGAGGTGTGGAGTAGTTCACAAAACCCATCGTAGGCAAAGCTCCCTGGCCTCACGAAGCCCCCACACCCTTCAGGAAGAGGCCATGCTGGACAAAAACTCTAGACTGAGGCACGTCTCATAGTTGACATGACCTCAGTGCAGGAGATCTCGATTCAGCCTCTGCAGAGTGGGCCTGCCGTGCCCTCGGTCCCAAACCTCACGCTAGCTTGTGTTTTCAGACTTCCTTCCTCACACTCCTGGCAAACAAGCCCTCCGGACTAGGAACTCCAGAACCACAACCCAGGTTGGTGTCTGCCCAACGGAAGAAAAACATTTCCCTGTGGGGCTCTCCAGAAAGCCCAGATGAGGATCAACCTGCTCGGGCCTCGACGGTACCCGAACTGGATAGGCTGCTCTGGGCACTCATGCTCTGTCTGACATAGCCTGAAGCCAGACGTCCAGACAGACAAGAAGACAACTGGCCGCACACCCAGCACTTCGGACACGCCATGGTCTTATGCCGTCACCTCTTCCTAACCTTGGTTTTCAGATATCTGAACCTAGACATTATATCAATTCTGCACACAGCTAGGTATCGCAAGCACAAAACAGAACTCCTCCTTCCCCATGGCTGTAAAGCTTGCTCTTGGCATGGTGTCACACCTTCAAGGTGGGAGAAACCTTCATGGCCTCTCATGCCACGCCCAAACTTGAGTGCTGCTTGGGCACAAATTCACACTGTGACCCTCAGCATGAGCCCCATGTCAAAGAAAGGCCTTTCGGGGCCTGGACCAAGAGCCCGCATTGGGGCTTGCCAAGCCAATATGCACCCAATCCTCACCAGTATTTGAGATTTCCAGTCTCCCCGCCCGTACCTGGGGCTCTGCTCTGGATTCCCTTCTTGAAGAGACCCATGAGCCAGACAACACGACTCCACCCTTCCCACAAAATAACACCAAACTCTTGGGAGCTGGGAAAAATCCCCAGAGATGGATACTCGTCCACAGTCTCTGAGGCCACCTCTCCAATCCACGGCTATCCCGGACACAACATCCAGAGACAAAAGCCTGAAGGAATGCCTCCCACTCGCCCTTGTTTCAGAGGCCCAAGAGCTCCCTCTCGGGCTGTCATCCGGCCTGCCATACCCTAGGCGCCACTCATAAGCTGAGATTGTGTTTCCAGTCTTCTGTGCCCACAGCATGGATCCACACATCCTCCAGGCTAGGGCCTCTGGAGCCACAGCGAAAGATTGTGCCTGCCCTCCCCCAAGGAAAGTGTGCCCAATCCATTGACCACAACCCTACAGGTTAGGGAAAAGCTCCAAGGCCCCTGAGGCCATCAATAGTGTAGGCCACCCTGGAGTAAGAGGGGCTCTCTGACACCAGCGGAGCAACTATCTCCACTTAGACTCTCAGACAATGTCCCCAGAGACAGAAGGTTGAAATGGACAGGCCCCCAGGCCCTAATCTGAACCTTAGCTCTGGTTTCCATGTGTCCGTCCTCAGAGGGCTGTTTTCGTAGTCCAGCACACGGGGCTTTTCTGAGGCACCAAACCAAACCTCTCTCGTCTCCACAGGGGGAGCTTTCTTACTGGGGATGTATCAAACCCTTCAGGTAGGAGAGTTCCGCAGGGCCACTGAACCACCAGCACATTCCAAGGTCTCCATGGACCCAAACAGACATTATGACGCATCCTCAGGAGAGGCCATTTCAACTCAGCCTCCTGGGTAGCGTGCCCCAGAGGCAGCAGATCAAACATTTCTTGTCGCTAATGGCCAATGGGAATGCGAGGCAGGCTGTACAGGGATCCATCCTTCGAACCCTGCTCTCCAGTCCTTCCGTATCCTATGTCCTGGAGCCATGCAACAGGACTCGAATGTCCCGCAGAAGGAAACCTTGTGGTTTGGGGCAACCTCCCAACTCAGCGTGGGAAAACTTCCTTGGCCTCATGAGGCCCCCGCTTCATGAAGGTGCCATCATGGACACATACTCCAGCCTCAGCCAATGTCTGATCCTCAGCCTGACTTCAGATGCAGGAGATTTTGATTCAGCCTCTGCAGAGTGGGCCTGCTCTGCCCTTGGCTCCAATCCTCACCCTAGCTTGTGTTTTAAGAATGCTCTCCTCACACTCCTGGCCTACAAACCCTCCCTCCTGGGAATTCTGGGGCCACAATGAAGCACTCTGCCTGCCTCCCAGGAGAAAAACATTGTCTATGGTGGTGCCCAGAGACCCCAAATGAGGATCAAACTGCTTGGCCCTCGGCAACACCCCAATTGCTTAGGCTACCTTAAACACTGATGCTCTGTCGCAAATAACCTGAGCCCAGACCTTCCAACAGACACCGACACAGCTGGCTGCACACCCAGCACATTGGACCCGCCACTGCCTTAGGCCACCATCCATTCCCAACCTGGGTTTTCAGTCATCGGAACCTAGACCTTATCTACAATCCCTGCACAGTGGGGAACCTGATGCACAAGGCAGAACCCCTCCTTCCCCATGGCAAGAAACCTTGCTGCTGGCAGTGAGTCAAACCTTCAGTGTAGGAGAAAACAGCATGGCCCATGAGGCCACGCCCATGCGTGAGGGCTGCCTTGGGCACAAACACACATGGTGACCCTCATCGTGAGTACCTTATTCAAGTAACGCCTCTCAGTGACTGTACCAAGAGCCTGCATATGTGGCTTGCCATGCACATAGGCACCCAGGACTAACTAGATGGTGTGTATTCCAGTTGAAGGAGGCCACTGCTGTGCTCTAGAGTCCCTCTCCTGGGGGGTCCCCTGTGGCAGAAAACAGTACTCTTCCCTTCCCACAGAATGAACCCAAACACTTGGGAGCTTGGACAATCCCCCGAGAGGAAGGCTCTTCCTCGCCCCGGAAGCAACCCCTACCCTGAACGGCCACTGTCAACGCAACACCCAGAGACAAAAGCCTGAGCGACTGCCTCGCACTTGCCTTCCTTTGATATCCAGAGGATCTCCCCTCACGGACTGGAGATCAGGCCTGCCATTACCTTGGCCTCTAGCTGAGCCAAGTTTGCTTTTTCAGACATCTGTTCCCACAGCCCGGGCAAACACAGCCTCTAGGCTGGGTCCTCTGGAGCCATACCACAGGACCGTGCCTGCTCTCTCCTGGGAAACTGTGTCCATTCCTTTGGCCACACACCTCCAGAATATGAGAAACTTCAAGGCCCCCGAGGACATCCCACTACTGGGAGCCTCCTGGAAACAAAAGGGCATTTGGACACAACCTGAGCAGCTACCTCCACGAAGGCATGCACACAGCTGTCAACAGAGATAGAAGGTTGAGCCGGACAGGCCCTTAGGCCCTAATCTCAACACTTGCTTTGGTGTCCATGTGTCAATCCTTAGAGGCTTTGGTTCGAAAAACAGGATATGGGGCTTTCCTGAGGCACTGAACAGAACTCCTCTCGTCTCCACATGGGAAGCTTCCTTGTTGGAGCCGTTTCAAACACCTCAGGTTGGAGAATCCTGCAGAGTCCCTGAGCCACCTCCACATTCCAAGGTCTCCCAGGCCACCAGCCACAGTAGGACTCATCTTCAGGAGAGTCCATTTCAACTCTCTCCTCTGGGTAGCTAACCCAGGAGCCCACAGATTGAGCCTGCCTTGTCCTGGTTAAAGATTGGGAATATGCGGTTGCGTTCACAGGCATCCGTGCTTAGACACCTGCTCTCGAGTCTTTCCGTATGGGGCCTCCTGGAACCATCCAATAGGACTCGACTGTCATGCAGAAGGAAACCTTGAGGTGTGGAGTAGTTCACAAAACCCATCGTAGGCAAAGCTCCCTGGCCTCACGAAGCCCCCACACCCTTCAGGAAGAGGCCATGCTGGACAAAAACTCTAGACTGAGGCACGTCTCATAGTTGACATGACCTCAGTGCAGGAGATCTCGATTCAGCCTCTGCAGAGTGGGCCTGCCGTGCCCTCGGTCCCAAACCTCACGCTAGCTTGTGTTTTCAGACTTCCTTCCTCACACTCCTGGCAAACAAGCCCTCCGGACTAGGAACTCCAGAACCACAACCCAGGTTGGTGTCTGCCCAACGGAAGAAAAACATTTCCCTGTGGGGCTCTCCAGAAAGCCCAGATGAGGATCAACCTGCTCGGGCCTCGACGGTACCCGAACTGGATAGGCTGCTCTGGGCACTCATGCTCTGTCTGACATAGCCTGAAGCCAGACGTCCAGACAGACAAGAAGACAACTGGCCGCACACCCAGCACTTCGGACACGCCATGGTCTTATGCCGTCACCTCTTCCTAACCTTGGTTTTCAGATATCTGAACCTAGACATTATATCAATTCTGCACACAGCTAGGTATCGCAAGCACAAAACAGAACTCCTCCTTCCCCATGGCTGTAAAGCTTGCTCTTGGCATGGTGTCACACCTTCAAGGTGGGAGAAACCTTCATGGCCTCTCATGCCACGCCCAAACTTGAGTGCTGCTTGGGCACAAATTCACACTGTGACCCTCAGCATGAGCCCCATGTCAAAGAAAGGCCTTTCGGGGCCTGGACCAAGAGCCCGCATTGGGGCTTGCCAAGCCCCTATGCACCCAATCCTCACCAGTATTTGAGATTTCCAGTCTCCCCGCCCGTACCTGGGGCTCTGCTCTGGATTCCCTTCTTGAAGAGACCCATGAGCCAGACAACACGACTCCACCTTTCCCACAAAATAACCCCAAACTCTTGGGAGCTGGGAAAAATCCCCAGAGATGGATACTCGTCCACAGTCCCAGAGGCCACCTCTCCAATCCACGGCTATCCCGGACACAACATCCAGAGACAAAAGCCTGAAGGAATGCCTCCCACTCGCCCTTGTTTCAGAGGCCCAAGAGCTCCCTCTCGGGCTGTCATCCGGCCTGCCATACCCTAGGTGCCACTCATAAGCTGAGATTGTGTTTCCAGTATTCTGTGCCCACAGCATGGATCCACACATCCTCCAGGCTAGGGCCTCTGGAGCCACAGCGAAAGATTGTGCCTGCCCTCCCCAAGGAAAGTGTGCCCAATCCATTGACCACAACCCTACAGGTTAGGGAAAAGCTCCAAGGCCCCTGAGGCCATCAATAGTGTGGCCACCCTGGACTAAGAGGGGCTCTCTGACACCAGCGGAGCAACTATCTCCACTTAGACTCTCAGACAATGTCCCCAGAGACAGAAGGTAGAAATGGACAGGCCCCCAGGCCCTAATCTGAACCTTAGCTCTGGTTTCCATGTGTCCGTCCTCAGAGGACTGTTTTCGTAGTCCAGCACACGGGGCTTTTCTGAGGCACCAAACCAAACCTCTCTCGTCTCCACAGGGGGAGCTTTCTTACTGGGGATGTATCAAACCCTTCAGGTAGGAGAGTTCCGCAGGGCCACTGAACCACCAGCACATTCCAAGGTCTCCATGGACCCAAACAGACATTATGACGCATCCTCAGGAGAGGCCATTTCAACTCAGCCTCCTGGGTAGCGTGCCCCAGAGGCAGCAGATCAAACATTTCTTGTCGCTAATGGCCAATGGGAATGCGAGGCAGGCTGTACAGGGATCCATCCTTCGAACCCTGCTCTCCAGTCCTTCCGTATCCTATGTGTTGGAGCCATGCAACAGGACTCGAATGTCCCGCAGAAGGAAACCTTGTGGTTTGGGGCAACCTCCCAACTCAGCGTGGGAAAACTTCCTTGGCCTCATGAGGCCCCCGCTTCATGAAGGTGCCATCATGGACACATACTCCAGCCTCAGCCAATGTCTGATCCTCAGCCTGACTTCAGATGCAGGAGATTTTGATTCAGCCTCTGCAGAGTGGGCCTGCTCTGCCCTTGTCTCCAATCCTCACCCTAGCTTGTGTTTTAAGAATGCTCTCCTCACACTCCTGGCCTACAAACCCTCCCTCCTGGGAATTCTGGGGCCACAATGAAGCACTCTGCCTGCCTCCCAGGAGAAAAACATTGTCTATGGTGGTGCCCAGAGACCCCAAATGAGGATCAAACTGCTTGGCCCTCGGCAACACCTCAATTGCTTAGGCTACCTTAAACACTGATGCTCTGTCGCAAATAACCTGAGCCCAGACCTTCCAACAGACACCGACACAGCTGGCTGCACACCCAGCACATTGGACCCGCCACTGCCTTAGGCCACCATCCATTCCCAACCTGGGTTTTCAGTCATCGGAACCTAGACCTTATCTCCAATCCCTGCACAGTGGGGAACCTGATGCACAAGGCAGAACCCCTCCTTCCCCATGGCAAGAAACCTTGCTGCTGGCAGTGAGTCAAACCTTCAGTGTAGGAGAAAACAGCATGGCCCATGAGGCCACGCCCATGCGTGAGGGCTGCCTTGGGCACAAACACACATGGTGACCCTCATCGTGAGTACCTTATTCAAGTAACGCCTCTCAGTGACTGTACCAAGAGCCTGCATATGTGGCTTGCCATGCACATAGGCACCCAGGACTAACTAGATGGTGTGTATTCCAGTTGAAGGAGGCCACTGCTGTGCTCTAGAGTCCCTCCCCTGGGGGGTCCCCTGTGGCAGAAAACAGTACTCTTCCCTTCCCACAGAATGAACCCAAACACTTGGGAGCTTGGACAATCCCCTGAGAGGAAGGCTCTTCCTCGCCCCGGAAGCAACCCCTACCCTGAACGGCCACTGTCAACGCAACACCCAGAGACAAAAGCCTGAGCGACTGCCTCGCACTTGCCTTCCTTTGATATCCAGAGGATCTCCCCTCACGGACTGGAGATCAGGCCTGCCATTACCTTGGCCTCTAGCTGAGCCAAGTTTGCTTTTTCAGACATCTGTTCCCACAGCCCGGGCAAACACAGCCTCTAGGCTGGGTCCTCTGGAGCCATACCACAGGACCGTGCCTGCTCTCTCCTGGGAAACTGTGTCCATTCCTTTGGCCACACACCTCCAGAATATGAGAAACTTCAAGGCCCCCGAGGACATCCCACTACTGGGAGCCTCCTGGAAACAAAAGGGCATTTGGACACAACCTGAGCAGCTACCTCCACGAAGGCATGCACACAGCTGTCAACAGAGATAGAAGGTTGAGCCGGACAGGCCCTTAGGCCCTAATCTCAACACTTGCTTTGGTGTCCATGTGTCAATCCTTAGAGGCTTTGGTTCGAAAAACAGGATATGGGGCTTTCCTGAGGCACTGAACAGAACTGCTCTCGTCTCCACATGGGAAGCTTCCTTGTTGGAGCCGTTTCAAACACCTCAGGTTGGAGAATCCTGCAGAGTCCCTGAGCCACCTCCACATTCCAAGGTCTCCCAGGCCACCAGCCACAGTAGGACTCATCTTCAGGAGAGTCCATTTCAACTCTCTCCTCTGGGTAGCTAACCCAGGAGCCCACAGATTGAGCCTGCCTTGTCCTGGTTAAAGATTGGGAATATGCGGTTGCGTTCACAGGCATCCGTGCTTAGACACCTGCTCTCGAGTCTTTCCGTATGGGGCCTCCTGGAACCATCCAATAGGACTCGACTGTCATGCAGAAGGAAACCTTGAGGTGTGGAGTAGTTCACAAAACCCATCGTAGGCAAAGCTCCCTGGCCTCACGAAGCCCCCACACCCTTCAGGAAGAGGCCATGCTGGACAAAAACTCTAGACTGAGGCACGTCTCATAGTTGACATGACCTCAGTGCAGGAGATCTCGATTCAGCCTCTGCAGAGTGGGCCTGCCGTGCCCTCGGTCCCAAACCTCACGCTAGCTTGTGTTTTCAGACTTCCTTCCTCACACTCCTGGCAAACAAGCCCTCCGGACTAGGAACTCCAGAACCACAACCCAGGTTGGTGTCTGCCCAACGGAAGAAAAACATTTCCCTGTGGGGCTCTCCAGAAAGCCCAGATGAGGATCAACCTGCTCGGGCCTCGACGGTACCCGAACTGGATAGGCTGCTCTGGGCACTCATGCTCTGTCTGACATAGCCTGAAGCCAGACGTCCAGACAGACAAGAAGACAACTGGCCGCACACCCAGCACTTCGGACACGCCATGGTCTTATGCCGTCACCTCTTCCTAACCTTGGTTTTCAGATATCTGAACCTAGACATTATATCAATTCTGCACACAGCTAGGTATCGCAAGCACAAAACAGAACTCCTCCTTCCCCATGGCTGTAAAGCTTGCTCTTGGCATGGTGTCACACCTTCAAGGTGGGAGAAACCTTCATGGCCTCTCATGCCACGCCCAAACTTGAGTGCTGCTTGGGCACAAATTCACACTGTGACCCTCAGCATGAGCCCCATGTCAAAGAAAGGCCTTTCGGGGCCTGGACCAAGAGCCCGCATTGGGGCTTGCCAAGCCCCTATGCACCCAATCCTCACCAGTATTTGAGATTTCCAGTCTCCCCGCCCATACCTGGGGCTCTGCTCTGGATTCCCTTCTTGAAGAGACCCATGAGCCAGACAACACGACTCCACCCTTCCCACAAAATAACCCCAAACTCTTGGGAGCTGGGAAAAATCCCCAGAGATGGATACTCGTCCACAGTCCCTGAGGCCACCTCTCCAATCCACGGCTATCCCGGACACAACATCCAGAGACAAAAGCCTGAAGGAATGCCTCCCACTCGCCCTTGTTTCAGAGGCCCAAGAGCTCCCTCTCGGGCTGTCTTCCGGCCTGCCATACCCTAGGCGCCACTCATAAGCTGAGATTGTGTTTCCAGTCTTCTGTGCCCACAGCATGGATCCACACATCCTTCAGGCTAGGGCCTCTGGAGCCACAGCGAAAGATTGTGCCTGCCCTCCCCAAGGAAAGTGTGCCCAATCCATTGACCACAACCCTACAGGTTAGGGAAAAGCTCCAAGGCCCCTGAGGCCATCAATAGTGTAGGCCACCCTGGACTAAGAGGGGCTCTCTGACACCAGCGGAGCAACTATCTCCACTTAGACTCTCAGACAATGTCCCCAGAGACAGAAGGTTGAAATGGACTGGCCCCCAGGCCCTAATCTGAACCTTAGCTCTGGTTTCCATGTGTCCGTCCTCAGAGGACTGTTTTCGTAGTCCAGCACACGGGGCTTTTCTGAGGCACCAAACCAAACCTCTCTCGTGTCCACAGGGGGAGCTTTCTTACTGGGGATGTATCAAACCCTTCAGGTAGGAGAGTTCCGCAGGGCCACTGAACCACCAGCACATTCCAAGGTCTCCATGGACCCAAACAGACATTATGACGCATCCTCAGGAGAGGCCATTTCAACTCAGCCTCCTGGGTAGCGTGCCCCAGAGGAAGCAGATCAAACATTTCTTGTCGCTAATGGCCAATGGGAATGCGAGGCAGGCTGTACAGGGATCCATCCTTCGAACCCTGCTCTCCAGTCCTTCCGTATCCTATGTCCTGGAGCCATGCAACAGGACTCGAATGTCCCGCAGAAGGAAACCTTGTGGTTTGGGGCAACCTCCCAACTCAGCGTGGGAAAACTTCCTTGGCCTCATGAGGCCCCCGCTTCATGAAGGTGCCATCATGGACACATACTCCAGCCTCAGCCAATGTCTGATCCTCAGCCTGACTTCAGATGCAGGAGATTTTGATTCAGCCTCTGCAGAGTGGGCCTGCTCTGCCCTTGGCTCCAATCCTCACCCTAGCTTGTGTTTTAAGAATGCTCTCCTCACACTCCTGGCCTACAAACCCTCCCTCCTGGGAATTCTGGGGACACAATGAAGCACTCTGCCTGCCTCCCAGGAGAAAAACATTGTCTATGGTGGTGCCCAGAGACCCCAAATGAGGATCAAACTGCTTGGCCCTCGGCAACAACCCAATTGCTTAGGCTACCTTAAACACTGATGCTCTGTCGCAAATAACCTGAGCCCACCTTCCAACAGACACCGACACAGCTGGCTGCACACCCAGCACATTGGACCCGCCACTGCCTTAGGCCACCATCCATTCCCAACCTGGGTTTTCAGTCATCGGAACCTAGACCTTATCTCCAATCCCTGCACAGTGGGGAACCTGATGCACAAGGCAGAACCCCTCCTTCCCCATGGCAAGAAACCTTGCTGCTGGCAGTGAGTCAAACCTTCAGTGTAGGAGAAAACAGCATGGCCCATGAGGCCACGCCCATGCGTGAGGGCTGCCTTGGGCACAAACACACATGGTGACCCTCATCGTGAGTACCTTATTCAAGTAACGCCTCTCAGTGACTGTACCAAGAGCCTGCATATGTGGCTTGCCATGCACATAGGCACCCAGGACTAACTAGATGGTGTGTATTCCAGTTGAAGGAGGCCACTGCTGTGCTCTAGAGTCCCTCCCCTGGGGGGTCCCCTGTGGCAGAAAACAGTACTCTTCCCTTCCCACAGAATGAACCCAAACACTTGGGAGCTTGGACAATCCCCCGAGAGGAAGGCTCTTCCTCGCCCCGGAAGCAACCCCTACCCTGAACGGCCACTGTCAACGCAACACCCAGAGACAAAAGCCTGAGCGACTGCCTCGCACTTGCCTTCCTTTGATATCCAGAGGATCTCCCCTCACGGACTGGAGATCAGGCCTGCCATTACCTTGGCCTCTAGCTGAGCCATGTTTGCTTTTTCAGACATCTGTTCCCACAGCCCGGGCAAACACAGCCTCTAGGCTGGGTCCTCTGGAGCCATACCACAGGACCGTGCCTGCTCTCTCCTGGGAAACTGTGTCCATTCCTTTGGCCACACACCTCCAGAATATGAGAAACTTCAAGGCCCCCGAGGACATCCCACTACTGGGAGCCTCCTGGAAACAAAAGTGCATTTGGACACAACCTGAGCAGCTACCTCCACGAAGGCATGCACACAGCTGTCAACAGAGATAGAAGGTTGAGCCGGACAGGCCCTTAGGCCCTAATCTCAACACTTGCTTTGGTGTCCATGTGTCAATCCTTAGAGGCTTTGGTTCGAAAAACAGGATATGGGGCTTTCCTGAGGCACTGAACAGAACTCCTCTCGTCTCCACATGGGAAGCTTCCTTGTTGGAGCCGTTTCAAACACCTCAGTTTGGAGAATCCTGCAGAGTCCCTGAGCCACCTCCACATTCCAAGGTCTCCCAGGCCACCAGCCACAGTAGGACTCATCTTCAGGAGAGTCCATTTCAACTCTCTCCTCTGGGTAGCTAACCCAGGAGCCCACAGATTGAGCCTGCCTTGTCCTGGTTAAAGATTGGGAATATGCGGTTGCGTTCACAGGCATCCGTGCTTAGACACCTGCTCTCGAGTCTTTCCGTATGGGGCCTCCTGGAACCATCCAATAGGACTCGACTGTCATGCAGAAGGAAACCTTGAGGTGTGGAGTAGTTCACAAAACCCATCGTAGGCAAAGCTCCCTGGCCTCACGAAGCCCCCACACCCTTCAGGAAGAGGCCATGCTGGACAAAAACTCTAGACTGAGGCACGTCTCATAGTTGACATGACCTCAGTGCAGGAGATCTCGATTCAGCCTCTGCAGAGTGGGCCTGCCGTGCCCTCGGTCCCAAACCTCACGCTAGCTTGTGTTTTCAGACTTCCTTCCTCACACTCCTGGCAAACAAGCCCTCCGGACTAGGAACTCCAGAACCACAACCCAGGTTGGTGTCTGCCCAACGGAAGAAAAACATTTCCCTGTGGGGCTCTCCAGAAAGCCCAGATGAGGATCAACCTGCTCGGGCCTCGACGGTACCCGAACTGGATAGGCTGCTCTGGGCACTCATGCTCTGTCTGACATAGCCTGAAGCCAGACGTCCAGACAGACAAGAAGACAACTGGCCGCACACCCAGCACTTCGGACACGCCATGGTCTTATGCCGTCACCTCTTCCTAACCTTGGTTTTCAGATATCTGAACCTAGACATTATATCAATTCTGCACACAGCTAGGTATCGCAAGCACAAAACAGAACTCCTCCTTCCCCATGGCTGTAAAGCTTGCTCTTGGCATGGTGTCACACCTTCAAGGTGGGAGAAACCTTCATGGCCTCTCATGCCACGCCCAAACTTGAGTGCTGCTTGGGCACAAATTCACACTGTGACCCTCAGCATGAGCCCCATGTCAAAGAAAGGCCTTTCGGGGCCTGGACCAAGAGCCCGCATTGGGGCTTGCCAAGCCCCTATGCACCCAATCCTCACCAGTATTTGAGATTTCCAGTCTCCCCGCCCATACCTGGGGCTCTGCTCTGGATTCCCTTCTTGAAGAGACCCATGAGCCAGACAACACGACTCCACCCTTCCCACAAAATAACCCCAAACTCTTGGGAGCTGGGAAAAATCCCCAGAGATGGATACTCGTCCACAGTCCCTGAGGCCACCTCTCCAATCCACGGCTATCCCGGACACAACATCCAGAGACAAAAGCCTGAAGGAATGCCTCCCACTCGCCCTTGTTTCAGAGGCCCAAGAGCTCCCTCTCGGGCTGTCTTCCGGCCTGCCATACCCTAGGCGCCTCTCATAAGCTGAGATTGTGTTTCCAGTCTTCTGTGCCCACAGCATGGATCCACACATCCTCCAGGCTAGGGCCTCTGGAGCCACAGCGAAAGATTGTGCCTGCCCTCCCCAAGGAAAGTGTGCCCAATCCATTGACCACAACCCTACAGGTTAGGGAAAAGCTCCAAGGCCCCTGAGGCCATCAATAGTGTAGGCCACCCTGGACTAAGAGGGGCTCTCTGACACCAGCGGAGCAACTATCTCCACTTAGACTCTCAGACAATGTCCCCAGAGACAGAAGGTTGAAATGGACAGGCCCCCAGGCCCTAATCTGAACCTTAGCTCTGGTTTCCATGTGTCCGTCCTCAGAGGACTGTTTTTGTAGTCCAGCACACGGGGCTTTTCTGAGGCACCAAACCAAACCTCTCTCGTCTCCACAGGGGGAGCTTTCTTACTGGGGATGTATCAAACCCTTCAGGTAGGAGAGTTCCGCAGGGCCTCTGAACCACCAGCACATTCCAAGGTCTCCATAAACCCAAACAGACATTATGACGCATCCTCAGGAGAGGCCATTTCAACTCAGCCTCCTGGGTAGCGTGCCCCAGAGGCAGCAGATCAAACATTTCTTGTCGCTAATGGCCAATGGGAATGCGAGGCAGGCTGTACAGGGACCCATCCTTCGAACCCTGCTCTCTAGTCCTTCCGTATGGTATGTCCTGGAGCCATGCAACAGGACTCGAATGTCCCGCAGAAGGAAACCTTGTGGTTTGGGGCAACCTCCCAACTCAGCGTGGGAAAACTTCCTTGGCCTCATGAGGCCCCCGCTTCATGAAGGTGCCATCATGGACACATACTCCAGCCTCAGCCAACGTCTGATCCTCAGCCTGACTTCAGATGCAGGAGATTTGGATTCAGCCTCTGCAGAGTGGGTCTGCTCTGTTCTTGGCTCCAATCCTCACCTTAGCTTGTGTTTTAAGACTGCTGTCCTCACACTCCTGGCCTACAAACCCTCCCTCCTGGGAATTCTGGGGCCACAATGAAGCACTCTGCCTGCCTCCCAGGAGAAAAACATTGTCTATGGTGGTGCCCAGAGACCCCAAATGAGGATCAAACTGCTTGGCCCTCGGCAACACCCCAATTGCTTAGGCTACCTTAAACACTGATGCTCTGTCGCAAATAGCCTGAGCCCGGACCTTCCAACAGACACCGACACAGCTGGCTGCACACCCAGCACATTGGACCCGCCACTGCCTTAGGCCACCATCCATTCCCAACCTGGGTTTTCAGTCATCGGAACCTAGACCTTATCTCCAATCCCTGCACAGTGGGGAACCTGATGCACAAGGCAGAACCCCTCCTTCCCCATGGCAAGAAACCTTGCTGCTGGCAGTGAGTCAAACCTTCAGTGTAGGAGAAAACAGCATGGCCCATGAGGCCACGCCCATGCGTGAGGGCTGCCTTGGGCACAAACACACATGGTGACCCTCATCATGAGTACCTTATTCAAGTAACGCCTCTCAGTGACTGTACCAAGAGCCTGCATATGTGGCTTGCCATGCACATAGGCACCCAGGACTAACTAGATGGTGTGTATTCCAGTTGAGAAAGGCCACTGCTGTGCTCTAGAGTCCCTCTCCTGGGGGGTCCCCTGTGGCAGAAAACAGTACTCTTCCCTTCCCACAGAATGAACCCAAACACTTGGGAGCTTGGACAATCCCCCGAGAGGAAGGCTCTTCCTCGCCCCGGAAGCAACCCCTACCCTGAACGGCCACTGTCAACGCAACACCCAGAGACAAAAGCCTGAGCGACTGCCTCGCACTTGCCCTCCTTTGATATCCAGAGGATCTCCCCTCACGGACTGAAGATCAGGCCTGCCATTACCTTGGCCTCCAGCTGAGCCAAGTTTGCTTTTTCAGACATCTGTTCCCACAGCCCGGGCAAACACAGCCTCTAGGCTGGGTCCTCTGGAGCCATACCACAGGACCGTGCCTGCTCTCTCCTGGGAAAATGTGTCCATTCCTTTGGCCACACACCTCCAGAATATGAGAAACTTCAAGGCCCCCGAGGACATCCCACTACTGGGAGCCTCCCTGGAAACAAAGGGGCATTTGGACACAACCTGAGCAGCTACCTCCACGAAGGCATGCACACAGCTGTCAACAGAGATAGAATGTTGAGCCGGACAGGCCCTTAGGCCCTAATCTCAACACTTGCTTTGGTGTCCAGGTGTCAATCCTTAGAGGCTTTGGTTCTAAAACAGGATATGGGGCTTTCCTGAGGCACTGAACAGAACTCCTCTCGTCTCCACATGGGAAGCTTCCTTGTTGGAGCCGTGTCAAACACCTCAGGTTGCAGAATCCTGCAGAGCCCTGTGCCACCTCCACTTTCCAAGGTCTCCCAAGCCACCAACCCACAGTAGGACTCATCTTCAGGAGAGTCCATATCAACTCTCCCCTCTGGGTTGCTCACCAAGGAGGCAGCAGATTGAGCCTGCCTTGTCCTGACTAAAGAGTGGGAATAAGAGGTGGCATTCCCAGGCATCCATGCATAGACACCTGCGCTCGAGTCTTTCGTATGGGGCCTCCTTGAACCATCCAATTGGACTCGACTGTCGTGCAGAAGGAAACCTTGAGGTTTGGAGTAGTTCAAAAATCCAATCGTAGGCCAACATCCCGGGCCTCATGAAGCCCCGACACCCTTGAGGAGGAAGCCAGGCTGGACAAAAATTCTAGCCTGAGTTGGTACAAAATCCAGAGACAAAATCCGGAGCATGCGCCTCAGTATCGCTCTTTCTTCATAACTCGAAGAGTTCTTCTCATTGTTTGTAGATTGGGCCTGCCATTCATACGCCCCCAATCCTAAGCTGTGTTTGTGTTTTTAGATCTGTCCTCAAAGTCCTGGGCCACACACCCTCCAGTCTGGGGCCCCTGGAGCCACTCATTAGGATTGTGCCTACACAATCCATGGGAATTCTGCCCATTCCTTTGTCCAAAATCCTACAAATTAGGAGAACCCTCCAAATTCCCCGAGGCCATCCCAATAGTGTAGGTCTCCGGGGACAAACAAGGGCGGTCTGACACCAGCTGAGCATCTACCTCCACTCATACCATAGATGGATGTCCTCAGAGAAGAAGATTGAACCAGACAGGACCCTAGGCCATAATCAGGTCCATTGCTTTGATTTACAGGCATGTCTCCTCAAAAGCCTGTATTCCAATACCAGAATAGGGGGCTTCCTGTGGCACCCATCAGAACAAATCTAGTCTCCACAGGAAACTTGTGCATGGGAGCTATGTCAAAAGCTTAGGAGAATACTTCAGGGTCCCGGTGCCACCGCCCCATTCCAAGGCCCTCATGGACACAAACACACATTAGGCCCCATCCTCAGGAAAGTCCATTTCAACACAGGCACCCCAGTTACTCCTGCAGAGCCATTTGATCTCAACTCTCTTGTTGATAGGAGACAATTGGAACACGAGGCGGGCTTCCCTGGCATCCATCCTCCAATGTTGCTCTGGAGTCATTCCATATGGGATGTCCTGGAGCTGACCAACAGGTCTCAATTGTCCCGCAGAAGGAATCCTGAAGGGGGCATCCCACAACTCCCAACGTGGGAAAAACTCCATAGCATTGAGATTCCGCTCCGTTCATGAACGGGCAGTCATGCACAGAAACTGCAACCTAAGCCAACGTCTGATCCTCGCCGTGACTTCAGATGCCTGAGATATTGTTTCCGATCTGCAGGGGGTGTCTGACGTGCCCTCCGCCTGAAGCCCAAGTCTAGCTTGTGTTCTTAGACTTCTGGCCTCACACTCCTGGCCCAGAAGCCCTCAAGTTTGGCAATTCCGGACCCACAATGCAGCACTCTGCCTGCCCTCTAGAAAAAATATCTTGCCTAATGAGCTGCACAGGCACCTCAAATGAGGATAAACCTAAACGGCATTAGACTGTACCCAAATCATATAGTCTAACCTGGGCACTAATGCACTGTCTGACACAACCTGAGCAAGAACCTCCTGACCAACACCCAGGCAGCTGACCGAACACTGAGCATATCAGCACCGCATGGCCTTAGGTCGTCATCTCTTTCCAACTGTGGTTTTTCAGGCTTCAGAAGCTAGACCTTATCTCCAACCACTGCCTAGGGTTGAAAATGATGCAGAAATCAGAACACCTTCCCCATGGCAAGAGACCTTGTGATTAGCATGTTGACTAAAGTCTAGTGTGCTGGAATCCAGTGTGGCCCATGAGGCCCCGCCCATGCTCACGGGCCACATTGGTCACAAAAACACATTGTGACCCTCAGCCTGAGCCCAGTCCTCAACTAAGGCCTCTCAGTGGCTGTATGAAGAGACAGCATATTGGGCATGCCATGCCTCTAGGCCCCAATTTTTAACCATAGTTTGGGTTGTCCCTTCACTCTTCCCCTGGGCTCTGTTTTGGAATTCCTCTTTTGTTCAGAAACCTGAGGTAATAAACTTGAAAGGAGACCTCCCATCCCACAGATTGACGAAAAACTTTTGGGACCAGGCCAAACCCACAGAGAGGAAGATTCGTCCATGGGCCATGAGTCCTCCCCACATTCCACGGCCATCGTTGATACAAAATCCAGAGACAAAAGCCTGAGCAAATGCCTCAGACTCGCTCTTTCTTCATATCCTGAAGAGTTCTTCTCATGGTTTGTAGATTGGGCCTGCCATACCTACGTCCCAAAACCAAAGCTGAGTTTGTGTTTTCAGACGTCTGTCCTCAAAGTCCTGGGCCACACACCCTCCAGGCTGGGGCCCCTGGAGCCACACATTAGGACTGTGCCTACCCAATCCATGGGAATTCTGCCCATTCCATTGTCCAAAATCGTACAAATTAGGAGAACTCTCCAAAGGGCCGCGGCCATCCCAATAGTGTAGGTCTCCGGGGACAAACAAGGGCGGACTGACACCAGGTGCGCATCTACCTCCACTCATTCCATAGATGGATATTCCCAGAGAAGAAGATTGAACCAGACAGAACCCTAGGCCATAATCAGATCCATTGCTTTGGTTACAGGCATGTCTCCTCAAAAGCCTGGATTCCAATACCAGCATAAGGGGTTTCCTGAGACACCCTTCAGAACAAATCTTGTCTCCACTGGAAACTTGTGCATGGGAGCTATGTCAAAAGCTTAGGAGAATACTTCAGGGTCCCGGTGCCACGCCCCATTCCAAGGCCCTCATGGACACAAACACACATTAGGCCCCATCCTCAGGAAAGTCCATTTCAACTCAGCCACCCCGGTTGCTCTCGCAGACCCAACCGATCCCAACTGTATTGTTGCTCGGAGACAATTGGAATGCGAGGCAGGCTTCCCTGGCATCCGTCCTCCAACGATGCTCTGGAGTCATTCCATATGGGATGTTCTGGAGCTGCCCAACTAGGTCTCAATTGTCCCACAGAAGTAATCCTTGAAGGGGCCGTCCCAAAACTCCCAACGTGGGAATACCTCCATGGCCTTGAGATTCCACTCCGTTCATGAAGGGGCAGTCATGCACAGAATCTCCACCCTGAGCCAACGTCTGATCCTTGCCGTGACTTCAGAGACTTGCGATATTGGTTCAGATATGCAGGGGGTACCTGCCGTGCCCTCGGCCTGAAACCCATGTCTAGCTTGTGTTCTCAGACTTCTGTCCTCACACTCCTGGCCCAGAAGCCCTCAAGTTTGGCAATTCCAGACCCACAATGCAGCACTCTGCCTGCCCTCTAGAAAAAATATCTTGCCTAATGAGCTGCCCAGACACCTCAAATGAGGATAAATCTACACGGCACTTGACTGTGACCAAATTATATAGTCTAACCTGGGCACTAATGCACTGTCTGACACAACCTGAGCCACAACCTCCTGACCAACAACCAGGCAGCTGACCGCACACTGAGTGCATCAGACCAGCCATGTTCTAAGGTCGTCATCTCTTCCCAACTGCGGTTTTTCAGGCTTCAGATCCTAGACCTTATCTCCAACCACTGCCCAGGGTTGAAAATGATGGAGAAATCAGAACATCTTCCCCATGGCAAGGGACCTTGTGAATGGCATGTTGTCCAAAGTCCAGTGTAGTTGAAACCAGTGTGGCCCATGAGGCCCCGCCCATGCTCGCGGGCCACATTGGTCACAAACACACTTTGTGACCCTCAGCCTGAGCCCAGTCAAGTAATGCCTCTCCGTGGCTGGATGAAGAGACAGCATATTGGGCCTGCGTTGACCCAGGCCCTAATTTTTAACCATAGTTTGGGTTCTCCCTTCACTCTTCCCCAGGGCTCTGCTTTGGAATTCCTCTTTTGTTCGGACACCTAAGGTAATAAACCTGAAAAGAGACCTCCCATCCCACAGATTGACGAAAAACAATTTGGACCGGGTAAATTCCACAGAGAGGAAGATTCGTCCATGGCCCATGAGGCCTCCCCACATTCCACGGCCATCGTTGATACAAAATCCAGAGAAAAACGCCTGAGCATGTGCCTCAGAATCGCTCATTCTTCATATCCTGGAGAGTTCTTCTCATGGTTTGTAGATTGGGCCTGCCATACCTACGTCCCCAAACCTGAGCTGAGTTTGTGTTTTTAGACTTCTGTCCTCAAAGTCCAGGGCCACACACCCTCCAGGCTGGGGCCCCTGGAGCCACACATTAGGACTGTGCCTACCCAATCTATGGGAATTCTGCCCATTTCATTGTCCAAAATCGTACAAATTAGGAGAAATCTCCAAAGTCCCCGAGGCCATCCCAATAGTGTAGGTCTCCGGGGACAAACAATGGCGGTCTGACACCAGGTGAGCATCTACCTCCACTCATTCCATAGACGGATATCCCCAGAGAAGAAGATTGAACCAGACTGGACCCTAGGCCATAATCAGATCCATTGCTTTGGTTTACAGGCATGTCTCCTCAAAAGCCTGCATTCCAATACCAGCATAAGTGGTTTCCTGTGGCACCCATCAGAATAAATCTCGTCTGTACAAGGAAACTTGTGCTTGGGAGCTATGTCAAAAGCTTAGGAGAATACTACAGGGTCTCGGTGCCACCCCCCCATTCCAAGGCCCTCATGGACACAAACACAAGTTAGACCCCTTCCTCAGGAAAGTCCATTTCAACTCAGCCATCCCGGTTGCTCCCGCAGAGCCATCTGATCTCAACTGTATTGTTGCTAGGAGACAATTGGAATGCGAGCCCGGCTTCCCTGGAATCCATCCTCGAATGGTGCTCTGGAGTCATTCCATATGGGATGTCTTGGAGCTGCCCAACAGGTCTCCATTGTCCCGCAGAAGGAATCCTTGAAGGGGCCGTCCCAAAACTCCCAACGTGGGAAAACCTCCATGGCCTTGAGATTCCACTCCGTTCATGAAGGGCAGTCATGCACAGAATCTCCACCCTGAGCCAACGTCGGATCGTCGCCGTGACTTCAGAGACTTGCGATATTGGTTCAGATATGCAGGGGGTCCCTGCGTGCCCTCGGCCTGAAGCCCATGTCTAGCTTGTGTTCTCAGACTTCTGTCCTCACACTCCTTGCCTAGAAGCCCTCAAGTTTGGCAAATCCTGACCCACAATGCAGCACTCTGCCTGCCCTCTAGAAAAAATATCTTGCCTAATGAGCTGCCCAGACACCTCAAATGAGGATAAATCTACACGGCACTTGACTGTAACCAAATTATATAGTCTAACCTGGGCACTAATGCACTGTCTGACACAACCTGAGCCACAACCTCCTACCAAGACCCAGGCAGCTGACCGCACACTGAGTGCATCAGATCCGCCATGGACTTATGTCGTCATCTCTTCCCAACTGCGGTTTTTCAGGCTTCAGATCCTAGACCTTATCTCCAACCACTGCCCAGGGTTGAAAATGATGGAGAAATCAGAACATCTTCCCCATGGCAAGGGACCTTGTGAATGGCATGTTGTCCAAAGTCCAGTGTAGTTGAAACCAGTGTGGCCCATGAGGCCCCGCCCATGCTCGCGGGCCACATTGGTCACAAACACACTTTGTGACCCTCAGCCTGAGCCCAGTCCTCAAGTAATGCCTCTCCGTGGCTGGATTAAGAGACAGCTTATTGGGCCTGCCATGCCCCTAGGCCCCAATTTTTAACCATACTTTGGGTTGTCCCTTCACGCTTCCCCAGGGCTCTGCTTTGGAATTCCTATTTGTTCGGACACCTGATGTAATAAACCTGAAAGGAGACCTCCCATCCTACAGATTGACGAAAAACAATTGGGAACGGACCAAATCCACAGAGAGGAAGATTCGTCCATGACCCATGAGGCCTCCCCATATTCCACAGCCTTCGTTGATACAAAATCCAGAGACAAAAGCCTGAGCAAGTGGCTCAGAATCACTCTTTCTTCATATCCTGAAGTGTTCCTCTCATGGTTTGTAGAATGGGCCTGCCATACCTACGTCCCCAAACCTGAGCTGAGTTTGTGTTTTCAGACTTCTGTCCTCAAAGTCCTGGGCCACACACCCTCCAGGCAGGTCCCCTGGAGCCACACATTAGTACTGTGCCTACACAATCCATGGGAATTCTGCCCATTCCATTGTCCAAAATCGTACAAATTAGGAGAAATCTCCAAAGACCCCGAGGCCATCCCAAATGTGTTGGTCTCCGGGGACAAACAAGGGCGGTCTGACACCAGGTGAGGATCTACTTCCACTCATTCCATAGATGGATATCCCCAGAGAAGATTGAACCAGACAAGACCCTAGGCCATAAACGGATCCATTGCTTTGGATACAGGCATGTCTCCTCAAAAGCCTGGATTCCAAAATGGAATGCGAGGCGGGCTTCCCTGGCATCCATCCTCCAACGGTGCTCTGGGGTCATTCCATATGGGATGTCCTGGAGCTGCCCAATTGGTGTCAATTTCCCCATAGAAGAAATCCTGGAAGGGGGCAGCCCACAACTTCCAACGTGGGAAAACCTCCATGGCCTTGAAATTCTGCTCCGTTCATGAAGGGGCAGACATGCACAGAAACTCACCTGAGTCAACGTCTGATCCTCGCCGTGACTTCAGATGCTTGAGATATTGGTTCAAATCTGCAGGGGGTACGTGCCGTGCCCTTGGCCTGAAGCCCAAGTCTAGCTTGTGTTCTCAGACTTCTGTCCTCACACTCCTGGCCCAGAAGCCCTCAAGTTTGGCAATTCCGTACCCACAATGCAGCACTCTGCCTGCCCTTTAGAAAAAATATCTTGCCTAATGAGCTGCCCAGGCACCTCAAATGAGGATAAACCTACACGGCACTCGACTGTATCCAAATCATATAGTCTAACCTGGGCACTAAGGCTTTGTTTGACAAAACCTGTGCCAGAACCTCCTGACCAACACCCAGGCAGCTGACCGCACACTGAACATATCAGACCCGCCATGGCCTTAAGTCGTCATCTCTTCCCAACTGCGGTTTTTCAGGCTTCACAACCTAGACCTTATCTCCAAACACTGCCCAGTGTTGAAAATGATGCAGAAATCAGAACACCTTCCCCATGGCAGAGACCTTGTTATTGGCATATTGTCCAAAGTTCAGTGTAGTGGAAACCAGTGTGGCTAATGAGGCCCCGCCCATGCTGGCGGGCTACATTGGTCACAAACACACACTGTGACCCTCAGCCTGAGCCCAGTCCTCAAGTAAGGCCTCTCAGTGGATGGATGAAGAGACAGCATATTGGGCCTGCATTGCCCCTAGGCCCCAATTTTTAACCATAGTTTGGGTTGTCCCTTCACTCTTCCCCAGGGCTATGCTTTGGAATTCCTCTTTTGTTCGGACACCTGAGGTAATAAACCTGAAAGGAGACCTCCCATCCCACAGATTGTCAAAAAACAATTGAAACAGGGCCAAATCCACAGAGAGGAAGATTCGTCCATGCCCCATGAGGCCTCCCCACATTCCACGGCCATCGTTGATACAACATCCAGAGACAAAAGCCTGAGCAAGTGGCTCAGACTCGCTCTTTCTTTATATCCTGAAGTGTTCTTCTCATGGTTTGTAGAATGGGCCTGCCATACCTACGTCCTCAAACCTGAGCTGAGTTTGTGTTTTCAGACTTCTGTCCTCAAAGTCCTGGGCCACACACCCTCCAGGCTGGGGCCCCTGGAGCCACACATTAGGACTGTGCCTACCCAATCCATGGGAATTCTGCCCATTCCATGGTCCAAAATCGTACAAATTAGGAGAACTCTTCAAAGACCCCGAGGCCATCCCAATAGTGTAGGTCTCTGGGGAAAAACAAGGGCGTTCTGACACCAGGTGAGTATCTACCTCCACACATTCCATAGATGGATATCCCCAGAGAAGATTGAACCTGACAAGACCCTAGGCCATAATCGGATCCATTGCTTTGGTTTACAGGCATGTCTCCTCAAAAGCCTGGATTCCAAAAACAGCATAAGGGGTTTCCTGAGGCACCCATCAGAACAAATCTAGTCTCCACAAGGAAACTTGTGCATGGGAGCTATGTCAAAGCTTAGGAGAATACTTCAGGGTCCCGTATCAACCACTCCATTCCAAGGCCATCATGGACACAAACACACATTAGGCCCCATCCTCAGGAAAGTCCATTTCAACTCAGCCACCCCGGTTGCTCCCGCAGAGCCATCCGATCTCAACTGTCATGTTGCTAGGAGACAATTGGAATGCGAGGCGCACTTCCCTGGCATCCATCCTCCAACGGTGTTCTGGAGTCATTCCATTGGGATGTCCTGGAGCTGCCCAACAGGTCTCAATTGTCCCGCAGAAGAAATCCTTGAAGGGGGTAGCGCACAACTCCCAAAGTGGGAAAATCTCGATGGCCTTGAGATTCCGCTCCGTTCATGAAGGGGCAGTCATGAACAATAACTCCAACCTGAGCCAATTATGATCCTCGCTGTGACTTCAGATGCTTGAGATATTGGTTCAGATCTTCAGGGGTATCTGCCGTGCCCTCGGCCTAAAGCCCGAGTCCACGTTGTGTTCTCAGACTTCTGTCCTCACACTCTTGGCCCAGAAGCCCTCACGTTTGGCAATTCCGGACCCACAATGCCTGCATTCTAGAAAAAATATCTTGCTTAATGAGCTGCCCAGGCACCTCAAATGAGGATAGACCTACACGGCCCTCGAGTGTACCCAAATTATAACATCTAAACTGGGCACTGATGCACTGTCTGACACAACCTGATCCAGAACCTCCTGACCAACACCCAGGCAGCTGACCACACACTGAGCATATTAGACCCGCCATGGCCTTAGTTCGTCAACTCTACCCAACTGCGGTTTTTCAGGCTTCAGAACCTAGACCTTATTTCCATCCACTGCCCAAGGTTGAAAATGATGCAGAAATCAGAACACCTTCCCCATGGCAAGAGACGTTGTGATTGGCATGTTGTCCAAAGTTCAGTGTAGTGGAAACCAGTGTGGCCCATGAGGCCCCGCCCATGATCGCATGCCACATTGGTCACAAACACACATTGTGACCCTCAGCCTGAGCCCACTCCTTAAGTAAGGTCTCTCAGTGGCTGAATGAATAGACAGCATATTGGGCCTGCGATGCCCCTAGACCCCAATTTTTAACCATTCTTTGGGTTGTCCCTTCAATGTTCCCCAGGGCGCTGCTTTGGAATTCCTCTTTTGTTCGGACACCTGAGGTAATAAACCTGAAAGGAGACCTCCCATCCCACAGATTAACAAAAAACATTTGGGACCGTGCCAAATCCAAAGAGTGGAATATTCGTCCATGCCCCATGAGGCCTCCCCACATTCCACGGCCATCGTTGAATCAAAATCCAGAACAAAGCCTGAGCAAGTGGCTCAGACTCGCTCTTTCTTCATATCCTGAAGAGTTCTTCTCATGGTTTGTAGATTCGCGCTGCCATACCTACGTCCCCAAACCTGAGCTGAGTTTGTGTTTACAGACTTCTGTCCTCAAAGTCCTGGGCCACACACCCTCCAGGCTGGAACCCCTGGAGCCACACATTAGGACTGTGCCTACCCAATCCCTGGGAATTATGCCCATTCCATTGTCCAAAATCGTACAAATTAGGAGAAATCTCCAAAGTCCCCGAGGCCATCCCAATAGTGTAAGTCTCCAGGAACAAACAAGGGCAGTCTGACACCAGGTGAGCATCTACCTCCACTCATTCCATAGATGGATATCCCCAGAGAAGAAGATTGAACCAGACATGACCCTAGGCCATATTCGGATCCATTGCTTTGGTTTACAGTCATGTCTCCTCAAAAGCCTGCATTCCAATACCAGCATAAGGCGTTTCCTGAGGCACCCATCAGAACAAATCTCCTCTCCACAAGGAAACTTGTGCATGGGAGCTATGTCAAAAGCTTAGGAGAATACTTCAGGGTCCCGGTGCCACCGCCCCATTCCAAGGCCCTCATGGACACAAACACACATTAGGCCCCATCCTAAGGAAAGTCCATTTCAAATCAGCCACCCTGGTTGCTCCCGCAGAGCCATCCGATCTGAACTGTCTTGTTGCTAGTAGACAATTGGAATGCGATGCTCGCTTCCCTGGCATCCATCCTCCAACGTTGTGCAGAGGGTACCTGCCTTGCCCTCGGCCTGACGCCCAAGTCTAGCTTGTGTTCTCAGACTTCTGTCCTCACACTCCTGGCCCAGAAGCCCTCAAGTTTGGCAATTCCGGACCCACAATGCAGCACTCTGCCTGCCCTCTAGAAAAAATATCTTGCGTAATGAGGTGCCCAGACACCTCAAATGAGGATAAACCTACACGGCACTCGACTGTACCCAAATTATATAGTCTACCCTGGGCACTAATGCACTGTCTGACACAACCTGAGCCAGAACCTCAACCAACACCAAGGCAGCTGACCGCCCACTGAGCATATCACCCGCCATGGCCTTAGGACGTCATCTCTTGCCAACTGCGATTTTTCAGGCTTCAGAACCGAGACCTTATCTTCAACCACTGCCCAGGGTTGAAAATGACGCATAAATCAGAACACCTTACTCATGGCAAGAGACCTTGTGTTTGGCATGTTGTCCAAAGTCCAGTGTAGTTGAAACCAGTGTGTCCCATGAGGCCCCGCCCATGCTCGCGGACACATTGGTCACCAACACACATTGTAACCCTCAGCCTGAGCCCAGTGCTCAAGTAAGGTCTCTCAGTGGCTGAATGAAAAGACAGCATATTGGGCCTGCCATGAACCTAGGCCCCAATTTTTAACCATAGTTTGGGTTGTCCCTTTACTCTTCCCCATGGCTCTGATTTGGAATTCCTATTTGTTCGGACACGTGAGGTAATAAACCTGAAAGGAGACCTCCCATCAGACAGATTGGCGAAAAACAATTGGGACCTGGCCAAACACACAGAGCGGAAGATTCGTCCATGGCCCATGAGGCCTCCGCACATTCTCCGCCATCGTTGATACAAAATCCAGAGACAAAAGCCTGAGCAAGTGCCTTAGACTCGCTCTTTCTTCATATCCTGAAGAGTTCTTCTCATGGTTTGTAGATTGGGCCTGCCATACCTAAGTCCCCAAACCTAAGCTGAGTTTGTGTTTTCAGACTTCTGTCCTCAAAGTCCTGGGCCACACTCCCTCCAGGCTTGGGACCCTGGAGCCACACATTAGGACTGTGCCTACCCAATTCATGGAAATTCTGCTCTTTCCATTGTCTAAAATCGTACAAATTAGGAGAACTCTCCAACGTCCCCGAGGCCATCCCAATAGTGTAGGTCTCCGGGGACAAACAAGGGTGGTCTGACACCAGGTGAGCATCTACCTCCACTCATTCCATAGATGGATATACCGAGAGAAGAAGATTGAACCAGACAGGACCCTAGGCCATAATCGGATCCATTGCTTTGGTTTACAGGCATGTCTCCTCCAAAGCCTGGTTTCCAATACAAACATAAGGCGTTTCCTGAGACACCCATCAGAACAAATCTCGTCTCCACAAGGAAACTTGTGCTGGAGGCTATGTCAAAAGCTGAGGAGAATACTTCAGTGTCCCGGTGCCACCGCCCCATTCCAAGGCCCTCATTGACACAAACACACATTAGGCCGCATCCGCAGGAAAGTCCATTTCTACTCAGCCACCCCGTTGCTCCGGCAGAGCCATCGGATCTCAACTGAATTTTTGTGAGAGGACAATTGGAATGCAAGGCGGGCTTCCCTGGCATCCATACTCCAACGGTGCTCTGGAGTCATTCCATAGGGAATGTCCTGGTGCTGCCCAAAAGGTCTCAAATGTCCCGGAGAAGGAATCCTTGAAAGGGCATCCCAAAACTCCCAACGTGGGAAAACCTCCATGGCCTTGAGATTCCGCTCCGTTCATGAAGGGGCAGTCATGCACAGAAACTCCAACCTGAGCCAATGTCTGATCCTCGCCATGTCTTCAGATGCTAGAGATATTGGTTCAGATCCGCAGGGGGTACCTGCCGTGCCCACGGCTTGAAGCCCAAGTCTAGCTTGTGTTCTCAGACTTATGTCCTCACACTCCTGGCCCAGAAGCCCTCAAGTTTGGCAATTCCGGACCCACAATGCAGCCCTCTGCCTGCCCTCCAGAAAAAATATCTTGCCTAATGAGCTGCCAGGCACCCCAAATGAGGATCAACCTACACGGCACTTGACTGTACCCAAATTATATAGTGTAACCTGGGCACTAATGCACTGTCTGACACAAACTGAGCCAGAACCTCCTGACCAACACCCAGGCAGCTGACCGCACACTGAGCATATCACACCCGCCATGGACTTATCCTCTTGTCTTCCCAACTGCGGTTTTTCAGGCTTCAGAACCTAGACCTTATCTCCAACCACTGCCCAGGGTTGAAAATGATGCAGATCAGAACACCTTCCACATGGCAGAGACCTTGTGATTGGCATGTTTCCAAAGTCCAGTGTAGTTGAAACCAGTGTGGCCCATGAGGCCCCGCCCATGCTCGCGGGCCACATTGGTCACAAACACACATTGTGACCCTCAGTCTGAGCCCAGTCCTCAAGTAAGGCCTCTCAGTGGCTGGATGAAGAGACAGCATATTGGGCCTGCCATGCCCCTAGGCCCCAATTTTTAAACATAGTTTGTGTTGTCCCTTCACTCTTCCCCAGGGCTCTGTTTTGGAATTCCTCTTTTCTGCGGACACCTGTGGTAATAAACCTGAAAGGAGACCTCCCATCCACAGATTCACGAAGAATAATTGGGACAGGGCCAAATCCACAGAGAGGAAGATTCGTCCGTGGTCCATGAGGCCTCCCCACATTCCACGGCCATTGTTGATACAAAATCCAGAGACAAAAGCCTGAGCAAGTGTCTGAGACTCGCTCTTTCTTCATATCCTGAAGAGTTCTTCTCATGGTTTGTAGAATGGGCCTGCCATACCTACGTCCCCAAACCTAAGCTGAGTTTGTGTTTTCAGACTTCTGTCCTCAAAGTTTTGGGCCACACTCCCTCCACTCTTGGGCCCCTGGAGCCACACATTAGGACTGTGCCTACCCAATCCATGGGAATTCTGCCCATTCCATTGTCCAAAATCCTACAAATTAGGAGAACTCTCCAAAGTCCCCGAGGCCATCCCAATAGTGTAGGTCTCCGGGGACAAACAAGGGTGGTCTGACACCAGGTGAGCATCTACCTCCACTCATTCCTTAGATAGGTATCCCCAGATAAGAAGATTGAACCAAACAGGACCCTAGGCCATAATCGGATCCATTGCTTTGGTTTACAGGCATGTCTCCTCAAAAGCCTGGATTCCAATACCAGCATAAGGGGTTTCCTGAGGCACCCATCAGAACAAATCTTGCCTCCCCAAGGAAACTTGAGCATGGGAGCTATGTCAAAAGCTTAGGAGAATACTTCAGGGTCCCGGTGCAACCGCCTCATTCCGAGGCCCTCATGGACACAAACACACATTAGGGCCCATCCTCAGGAAAGTCCATTTCAACTCAGCCACCCTGGTTGCTCCCGCAGAGCCATCTGATCTCAACTGTAATGTTGCTAGGAGACAATTGGAATGCAAGGCGGGCTTCCCTGGCATCCATCCTTCAATGGTGCTCTGGAGTCATTCCATTTGGGATGTCCTGGAGCTGCCCAACAAGTCTCAATTGTCCTGCAGAAGGAATCCTTGAAGGGGGCATCCCACAACTCCCAACGTTGGAATATCTCCATGGCCTTTAGATTCCGCTCCGTTCATGAAGGGGCAGTCATGCACTGAAACTCCAACCTGAGCCAACGTCTGATCCTCGCCGTGATTTCAGATGCTTGAGATATTGCTTCCAATCTCCAGGGGGTACCTGCCGTGCCCTCGGCCTGAAGCCCAAGTCTAGCTTGTGTTCTCAGACTTATGTCCTCACACTCCTGGCCCAGAAGCCCTCCGGTTTGGCAATTCCGGACCCAAATGCAGCACTCTGCCTGCCCTCTAGAAAAAATATCTTGCGTAATGAGGTGCCCAGGCACCTCAAATGAGGATAAACCTACAGGGCACTCGACTCTTCCCAAATTATATAGTCTAACCTGGGCACTAATGCTCTGTCTGACACAACCTGAGCCAGAACTTCCTGACCAACACCCAGGCAGCTGACCGCACACTGAGCATATCAGACCCGCCATGGTCTTAGGTTGTCATCTCTTCCGAACTGCGATTTTTCAGGCTTCAGAACGCAGACCTTATCTCCAAACACTGCCCAGGTTTGAAAATGATGCAGAAATCAGAACACCTTCCTCATGGCAAGAGACCTTGTGATTGGCATGTTGTCCAAGGTCCAGTGTAGTTGAAACCAGTTTGGCCCATGAGGCCCCGCCCATGCTCGCGGGCCACAATTGTCACAAACACACATTTGACCCTCAGCCTGAGCCCAGTCCTCAAGTAAGGCCGCTCAGTGGCTGGATGAAGAGACAGCTTATTGGGCCTGCCATGCCCCTAGGCCCCAATTTTTAACCATAGTTTGGGTTGTCCTTTCACTCTTCCCCAGGCCTCTGCTTTGGAATTCCTCTTTTGCTAGGACACCTGAGGTTAAAACCTGAAAGGAGACCTCCCATCCCACAGATTGACGAAAAATAATTGGGACCGCCCCAATCCACAGAAAGGAACATTCGTCCATGGCCCATGATGCCTCCCCACATTCCACGGCCATCGTTGATATAAAATCCAGAGACAAAAGCCAGAGCAAGTACCTCAGACTCGCTCTTTCTTCATATCCTGAAGAGTTCTTCTCATGGTTTGTAGATTGGGCCTGCCATACCTACGTCCCCAAACATAAGGTGAGTTTGAGTTTTCAGAATTCTGTCCTCAAAGTCCTGGGCCACTCACCCTACAGGCTGGGGCCCCTGGAGCCACACATTCGGACTGTGCCTACCCAATCCATGGGAATTCTGCCCATTCCATTGTCCAAAATATTACAAATTGGGAGAACTCTCCAAAGTCCCTGAGGCAATCCCAATAGTGTAGGTCTCCAGGGACAAACAAGGGTGGTCTGACAACAGGTGAGCATCTAGCTCCACTCATTCCATAGACGGATATCCCCAGAGAAGAAGATTGAACCAGACTGGATCCTAGGCAATAATTGGATCCATTGCTTTGGTTTACAGACATGTCTCCTCAAGAGCCTGGATTCCAAGACCAGCATAAGGGTTTTCCTGAGGCACCCATCAGAACAAATCCCCTCTCCACAAGGAAACTTGTGCATGGGAGCTATGTCAAAGCATAGGAGAATACTTCAGGCTCCCGGTGCCACCGCCCCATTCCAAGGCCCTCATGGACACAAACACACTTTAGGCCCCATCCTCAGGAGTGTCCATTTCAACTCAGCCACCCCGGTTGCTCCCGCAGAGCCAACCGATCTCAACTGTAATGTTGCTAGGAGACAATTGGAATGAGAGGCGGGCTTCCCTGGCATCCATCCTCGAACGGTGCTCTGGAGTCATTCCATATGGGATGTCCTGGAGCTGCCCAACAGGTCTCAATTGTCCCGCAGAAGGAATCCTTGAAGGTGGAATCACACAACTCCCAACGTGGGAAAAGCTCCATGGCCTTGAGATTCCGCTCCTTTCATGAAGGGGCAGTCATGCACAGAAACTAAAACCTGAGCCAACGTCTGATCCTCGCCGTGACTTCAGATGCTTGAGATATTGTTTCCGATCTGCAGGGGGTACCTACCGTGCCCTGGGCCTGAAGCCCAAGTCTAGCTTGTGTTCTCACACTTCTGTCCTCAAACTCCTGGCCCAGAATTCCTCCATTTTGGCAATTCCGGACCCACAATGCAGCACTCTGCCTGCCCTCTAGAAAAAATATCTTGCCTAATGAGGTGCCCAAGCACCTCAAATGAGGATAAACCTACAGGGCACTCGACGGTACCCAAATTATATAGTCTAACTTGGGCACTACTGCACTGTCTGACACAACCTGAGCCAGAACCTCCTGACCAACACCCAGGCAGTTGACCGCACACTGAGCATATCAGACGCGCCATCGCCTTAGATCGTCATCTCTTCCCAACTGCGATTTTTCAGGCTTCAGAACCTAGACCTTATCTCCAACCACTGCCCAGGGTTGAAAATGATGCAGAAATCAAAACAACTTCCCCATGGGAAGAGAACTTGTGATTGGCATGTTGTCCAAGGTCCAGTGTAGTTGAAACCAGTGTGGCCCATGTGGCCCCGCCCATGCTGGCGTGCCACGTTGGTCACAAACACACACTGTGACCCTCAGCCTGAGCCCAGCCCTCAAGTAAGGCCTCTCAGTGGCTGGATGAAGAGACAGCTTATTGTGCCTGCCATGCCCCTAGGCCCCAATTTTTAACCATAGTTTGGGTTTTCCCTTCACTCTTCCCCAGGGCTCTGCTTTGGAATTCCTCTTTTGTTCAGACACCTGAGGTAATAAAACTGAAAGGAGACCTCCCATCCCACAGTTTGACGAAAAACAATTGGGATCGGGCCAAATCCACAGAGAGGAAGATTCGTCCATGGCCCATGAGTCCTCCCCACATTCCACGGCCATCGTTGATATAAAATCCAAATGCAAAAGCCTGAGCAAGTGCCTCAGACTCGCTCTTTCTTTATATCCTGAAGATTTCTTCTCATGATTTGTAGATTGGGCCTGCCATACCTACATCCCCAAACCTAAGCTGAGTTTGTGTTTTCAAACTTCTGTCCTCAAAGTCCTGGGCCACACACCCTCAGGCTGGGGCCCCTGAAGCCACACATTAGGACTGTGCCTACCCAATCCATCGGAATTCTGCCCATTCCATTGTCCAAAATCGTACAAATTAGGAGAACTCTCCAAAGTCCCCGAGGCCATCCCAATAGTGTAGGTATCCGAGGACAAACAAGGGCGCTCTGACACCAGGTGAGCATCTACCTCCACTCATTCCATAGATGAATATCCCCAGAGAAGAAGAATGAACAAGACAGGACCCTAGGCCATAATCGAATACATTGCTTTGGTTTACAGGCATGTGTCTTCAAAAGTCTGGATTCCAATACCAGCATAATGGGTTTCCTGACGCACCCATCAGAACAAATCTCCTCTCCACAAGGAAACTTGTGCATGGGAGCTATGTCAAAAGCTTAGGAGAATACTCAGGGTCCCAGTGCCACCGCCCCATTTCAAGGCCCTCATGGACACAAACACACATTAGGGCTCATCCTCAGGAAAGTCCATTTCAACTCAGCCACACCGGTTGCTCCACAGAGGGATCCGATCTCAACTGTATTGTGGCTAGTAGACAATTGGATTGCGAGGCCGGCTTCCCTGGCATCCATCCTCCAAGAGTGTTCTGGATTCATTCCATATGGGATGTCCTGGAGCTGCCCAACAGGTCCTATGTCACACAGAAGGAATCATTGAAGGGGGCATCCCAAGACTCCCACGTCGGAAAACCTCCATGGCCTTGAGATTCCGCTCCGTTCATGAAGGGGCAGTCATGCACAGAAACTCCAACCTGAGCCAACGTCTGATCCTCGCCGTGACTTCAGATGCTTGAGATTTTGGTTGCGACTGCAGGGCGTACCAGCCGTGCCCTCGGCCTGAAACTCAAGTCTAGCTTGTGTTCTCAGACTTCTTTCCTCACACTCCTGGCCCAGAAGCCCAAAAGTTTGGCAATTCCGGACCCACAATGCAGCACTCTGCCTGCCCTCTAGAAAAAATATCTTGCCTAATGAGGTGCCCAGGCACCTCAAATGAGGATAAACCTACACGGCACTTGACTGCACCCAAATTATATAGTCTAACCTGGCACTAATGCACTGTCTGACACAACCTGTCCCAGATCCTCCTGACCAACACCCAGGCAGCTGACCGCACACTGAGCATATCAGACGCGCCATCGCCTGAGATCGTCATCTCTTCCCAACTGCGATTTTTCAGGCTTCAGAACCTATACCTTATGTCCAATCACTGCTCACGATTGAAAATGATGCAGAAATCAGAACACCTTACCCATGGCAAGAGACCTTGTGATTGGCATGTTGTCCAAGGTCCAGTGTAGTTGAAACCAGTTTGGCCTAATGAGGTGCCCAGGCACCTTCAATGAGGATAAACCTCCACATCATTCGACTTCACCCATATTATATAGTCTAAACTGGGCACTAATGCACTGTTGGACACAACCTGAGCCCGGACCTCCTGACCAACTCCTGGAAAGCAGACCGCACACTGAGCACATAAGACCCGCCATGGCCTTAGGTCATCATCTCTTCCCCTGCCCAGGGGTGAGTGTGATGCAGAAATCAGAACACCTCCTTACCCATGGTAAGAAACCATATGGTTGGCACGTTGTCCAACGTTCAGCGTATGAGAAACCAGCATTCACCCTGAGGCTCCGCCCATTCTTGAGTGCGACAAGGGCATAAACACGCATTGTGACCCTCAGCATGAGTCCTGTCCTCTAGTAAGTCCTCTCGGTGACTGGACCATTAGAAATCATAATGGGCTTGATATGTCCCTAAGCCCCAATTTTTAACCAGATTTCTGATTGTCCAGTCACCCCCCCCCAGGGCTCTACTCTGGAATCCCTCATTTGGTGGGACACCTGAGGTTAAAAAGAAAACAACATCAAAAAAATACGGACTTCTTCCATCCCACAGAGTGACCCCAAACCCTTTGGACTGGGCCAAACCACCAGGGAGTAAGACTCGTCCATTTCCCATGAAGTCACCCAGAAATTTCACGACCATGAGTGACACGATATCCAGAGACAAAAACTTGAGCAGAGCCTCACACTTGCCCTTTTCTCAAATCCCGAAAAGTTCTCCTCATGGTCTGTAGATAAGTCCTGCCATACCTATGACCTGAAACATAAGCCAAGTTTGTGTTTTCAGACAACTGTCCAACAGAACTGGCCTACACAACCTACAGGCTCAGGCCTATGGAGCCAAACCTGAGGACTGTACTTGCCCTCTCCAAGGGAATTGTGTGTGCCCATTCCAATGGCCACATCCATTCTAATAGGATAAACCTCCAAAGTCCCTGATCTATCTCATTAGTGGTGGCTGTCCAGGTAAAACAGGGGCAATCTGAGCCCATCTGAGCACCTACCTGTACTCAGACCCATAGACAGATGTCCCCAGAGGTAAAAAGGAAAGAACAGGCCCCTAGGTACTAATCATATCCATTGCTTTGGTTTCCAGGCATCTCTCCTCAGAGGCCTGGATTTCAAAACCAGCATATGGCTGTTTCTTGACTCACCCATCAGAAAACATCTCATCTACACATGGGAAACTTGCACGTTGGAGCTGTGTCAAAGCCTCTGTTTAGGAGAACCCTTCAGGGCAACAGTGCCACCGCTTCATTCCAAGGTCTCCATCGACACAAAAGCACATTAGGACCCATCCATAGGAGAGTCCATTTCAACTCAGCCTCCTCGGTTGCTCCCCCAGATCCAACAGATCTAACGTGTCTTGTGTCTAGGAGACAATTGGAATGCGAGGTGGGATACCCAGCCATGCATCCTTAGAACCCTGCTCAGAATCACTGGCCTGGAGCCAAACAACAGGTCTCAATTGTCCTGCAGAAGACACTTTGCAGTTTGGAGCTTCTCACAAAGCCCATCGTGGGAAAACCCCCATGGCCTCGTGATGCTTCCCCCATTCATGAAGGGGCCACCAGGGACAGAAACTCCAACTTGAGCGACCGTCTGATCCTCGCCCTGACTTCAGATGCATGAGACCTCGATTCAGGTCTGTAGATTGTGCCATCGCTGATACAAAATGTAGAGACAAAAATCTGAGCAAGCGCCTCAGACTCGCACTTTCTTCATATCCTGAAGAGTTCTTCTCATGGTTTGTAGATCATGCCTGCCATACCTACGTCCCCAAACCTAAGCTGAGTTTGTGTTTTCAGACTTCTGTCCTCAAAGTCCTGGGCCACACACCCTCCAGGCTGGGGCCCCTGGAGCCACACATTAGGACTGTGCCTACCAATCCATGGGAATCTGCCCATTCCATTGTCCAAAATCGTACAAATTAGGAGAAACCTCGAATGTCCCTGAGGCCATCCTAATAGTGTAGGTCGCCCTGAACAAACAAGGGCTGTCTGACACCAGCTGATAATCTACCTCCACTCATACCATAAATGTATGTCCCCAGAGGAGAAGATTGAACCAGACAGGACCCTAGGCCATAATAGGATCCATTGTCTTGGTTTACAGGCATATCTCCTCAAAAGCCTGATTCCAATACGAGCATAGGGGTTTTGCTGAGGCACCCATCAGAACTCATCTCGTCTCCACAAGGAAACCTGTGCATGGGAGCCATGTCCAAAGCATAGGAGAGTACTTCAGGGTCCCGTTGCCACCGCCCCATTCCAAGGCCCTCATGGACACAAAAACACATTAGGACCCATCTTCAGGAAAGTCCATTTCAACTCAGCCACCCCGGTTGCTCCCGCAGAGCCATCAGATATCAACTGTCTTATTGCCAGGAGACAATTGGAATGCGAGGCGGGCTTCCCAGGTATCCATCCTCAAACGGTGCTCTGGAGTCATTCCATATGGGATGTCCTGGAGCTGTCCAACTGGTCTCAATTGTCGCGCAGAAGGAATCCTTGAAGGGGGCATCCCACAACTCCCCAAGTGTGAAAACCTCAATGGCCTCGAGATTCCGCTCCCTTCATGAAGCGGCCATCATGCATGGAAACTACAACCTGAGCCAACGTCTGATCTTCGCCCTGACTTCAGATGCATGAGTATTGGTTCAAATCTGCAGGGGGTACCTGCCGTGTCCTTGCCCTGAAACCCAAGTCTAGCTTGTCATCTCAGACTTCCGTCCTCACACTCCTGGCCCCGAAGCCCTCAAGTATGGCAATTCCGGACCCACAATGCAGCACTCTGCCCGCCCTCTAGAAAAAAATTATTGCCTCATGAGCTGCCCAGGCACCTTCAATGAGAATAAACCTCCACAGCACTCGACTTTACACAAATTATATAGTCTAACCTGGGCACTAATGCACTGTCGGACACAACCTGAGCCCGGACCTCCTGAGCAACACCCGGAAAGCAGACTGCACACTGAGCACATAAGACCCGCCGTGGCCTTAGGTCATCATCTCTTCCCCTGCCAGGGGTGAGTGTGATGCAGAAATCAGAACACCTCCTTACCCATGGTAAGAATCCTTGTGGTTGGCACGTCCTCCAACGTTCAGTGTAGGAGAAACCAGCATTCACCCTGAGGCCCCGCCCATTTTTGAGTGCGACAAGGGCATAAACACGCATTGTGATCCTCAGCATGAGTCCTGTCCTCTAGTAAGTCCTCTCAGTGACTGGACCATTAGATGTCATAATGGGCTTGATATGTCCCTAGGCCACAATTTTTAACCAGATTTCTGATTGTCCAGTCACCCCCCCCCAGGGCTCTACTCTGTATTCCCTCATTTGGTGGGAGACCTAAGGTTAAAAAGAAAACAAGAACAACAACAAAAAAAACGGACTTCTTCCATCCCAAAGAGTGACCCCGAACGCTTTGGACTGGGCCAAACCACCAGGGAGTAAGACTCTTCCATTTCCCATGAAGTCACCCAGAAATTTCATGACCATGAGTGACACGATATCCAGAGACTAAAACTTGAGCAAGAGCCTCACACTCGCCCTTTTCTCAAATCCCGAAAAGTTCTCCCATTGGTCTGTAGATAAGTCCTGCCATAGCTATGACCTGAAACATAAGCCAAGTTTGTGTTTTCAGACAACTGTCCAAACAGCCCTGGCCTACACAACCTACAGGACCAGGCCCCTGGAGCCAAACCTGAGGACTGTACTTGCCCTCTCGAAGGGAATTGTGTGTGCCCATTCCAATGGCCACATCCCTTCTAATAGGATAAACCTCCAAAGTCCCTGATCCATCTCATTAGTGGTGGCTTCCCAGGTAAAACAGGGGCAATCTGAGCCCATCTGAGCACCTACCTGTACTCAGACCCATAGACAGATGTCCCCAGAGGTAAAAAGGAAAGAACAGGCCCCTAGGTACTAATCATATCCATTGCTTTGGTTTCCAGGCATATCTCCTCATAGGCCTGAATTTCAAAACCAGCATATGGCTCTTTCTTGACTCACCCATCAGAACAAATCTCATCTACACATGGGAAACATGCACGTTGGAGCTGTGTCAAAGCCTCTGTTTAGGAGAACCCTTCAGGGCCCCAGTGCCACCGCTTCATTCCAAGGTCTCCATCGACACAAAAGCACATTAGGACCCATCCATAGGAGAGTCCATTTCAACTCAGCCTCCTCGGTTGCTCCCCCAGGTCCAGCAGATCTAACCTGTCTTGTGTCTAGGAGAAAATTGGAATGCGTGGTGGGCTACCCAGCCATCCATCCTTAGAACCCTGCTCAGAATCATTGGCCTAGAGCCAAACAACAGGTCTCAATTGTCCTGCAGAAGACTCTCTGCAGTTTGGAGCTGCTCACAACTCCCATCGTGGGCAAACCCCGAAGGCCGCGTGATGCCACCCCTTCATGTAGGGGCCATCATGGACACAAACTCCAACCTGAGCGATCGTCTGATCCTCGCCCTGACTTCAGATGCACGCTATATCGATTCCGGTCTGTAGATTGTGCCTGCCATGTCCTCACCCAGAAACCTAAGCCTAGCTTGTGTTCTCAGACTTCACTCGTCAGACTACTGGCCCACAAGCCCTCCATTTTGGCAATCCAGAACTACAATGCAGCACTCTGCCTGCCCTCCAGAAGAAAAACATTACCCTCCGGGACCAACCAGACACCCCAAATGAGGATCAACCTGCACCTATCTTGGCTTTACCCCAAATACATAGGCTGACCAGGGCACTAATGCCCTTTCTGACACAGCCTAATACTGGACCACCTCGACCAACCAAGACAGCTGCCAGCACACTGAGCACATCACGCCGCCATTGCCTAAGGTCATCATCTTTTCCCAACCTCGGTTTTCAGGCCTCAGAACCTAGGCCTTATCACCAATCACTGCCCAGGGTTGAACGTGATGCAGAAATCAGAACTTCTTCCCCATGGCAAGAAACCTTGTTTTTGGCATGTTGTCCAACATTCAATGTAGTTGAAATCAGTGTGGCCCTTGAGGCCCCGCCCATGCTCGCGAGTCACCTGGGTCACAAACACACATTGTGACCCTCAGCCTGAGCCCAGTCCTCATGTAACGCCTCTCAGTGGCTGGATGAAGAGATAGCATATTGGGCTTGCCATGCACCTAGGCCCCAACTTTTAACCATAGTTCGGGTTGTCCCCTCAGTCTTCCCCACGGCTTTGCTTTGGAATTCCTCTTTGTTGGGACACCTTAGGTAACAAAACTGAAAGGAGTCCTCCCATCCCACAGATTGACGAAAAACGATTGGAAATCGGGCCAAATACTCAGAGAGGAAGATTGGTCCATGGCCAATGAGGCCTCCCCGATATTCCAGGGCCATCGCTGATACAAAACCCAGAGACATAAGCCTGAGCAAGTGCCTCAGACTCGCACTTTCTTCATATCCTGAAGAGTTCTTCTCAAGGTTTGTAGATCGGGCCTGCCATACCTACGTCCCCAAACCTAAGCTGAGTTTGTGTTTTCAGACTTCTGTCCTCAAAGTCCAGGGCTACACACCCACCAGGCTGGGGCCCCTGAAGCCACACATTAGGACAGTGCCTACCAATCCATGGGAATTCTGCCGATTCCATTCTCCAAAATCGTACAAATTAGGAGCAACCTCCAAAGTCCCTGAGGCCATCCCAATAGTGTAGGTCACGAGGAACAAACAAGGGCTGTCTGACACCAAGTGATAATCGACCTCCACTCAAACCGTAGATGGATGTCTCCAAAGAAGTTTTTTTAACCAGACAGGACCCTAGGCCATAATGGGATCCATTGCTTTGGTTTACAGGCATGTCTCCTGAAAAGCTTGACTCCAATACGAGCATAGGGGTTTTCCTGAGGCACCCATCAGATCTCATCTCGTCTCCACAAGGAAACCTGTGCATGGGAGCCATGTCCAAAGCTTAGGAGAGTACTTCAGGGTCCCGGTGCCACCGCCCCATTCCAAGGCCCTCATGGACACAAAAACCCATTAGGACCCATGCTCAGGAAAGTCCATTTCAACTCAGCCACCCCGGTTGCTCCCGCAGAGCCATCAGATATCAACTGTCTTGTTGCTAGGAGACAATTGGAATGGGAAGCGGGCTTCCCTGTGATTAATCCTCGAAGGGTGCTCTGGATTCATTCCATAAGGGATGTTCTGGAGCTGTCCAACAGGTCTCAATTGTCCCGCAGAAGGAATCCTTGAAGGGGGCATCCCACAACTCCCAACGTGGGAAAACCTCAATGGCCTCGAGATTCCGCTCCCTTCATGAAGCGGTCGTCATGCACGGAAACTCCAACGGGAGCCAACGTCTGATCCTCGCCCTGACTTCAGATGCATGAGATATTGGTTTAGAACTGCAGGGGGTACCTGCCGTGCCCTCGCCCTGAAACCCATGTCTAGCTTGTCTTCTCAGACTTCCGTCCTCACACTCCTGGCCCCGAAGCTCTCAAAATTGGCAATTCCGGACCCATAATGCAGCACTCCGCCTGCCCTCTAGAAAAAAATTATTGCCTAATGAGCTGCCCAGGTACCTTAAATGAGGAAAAACCTACACAGCACTCGACTTTACCCAAATTATATAGTCTAACCCGGGCACTAATGCACTGTCGGACACAACCTGAGCCCAGACCTCCTGACCAACACCCAGAAAGCTGACCGCACACTGAGCTCATAAGACCCGCCATGGCCTTAGGTCATCATCTCTTCCCTACCTCAGTTTTCAGGCTTCAGAACCGAGACCTTATCTCCAATCACTGCCCAGGGGTGAGTGTGATGCAGAAATCAGAACTCCTCCTTACCCATGGCAAGAAACCTTGTGGTTGGCACGTTGTCCATTGTTCAGTGTAGGAGACACCAGCATTCACCCTGAGGCCCCGCCCATTCTTGAGAGCGACGAGGGCATACACACGCATTGTGACCCTCAGCATGAGTCCTGTCCTCTAGTAAGTCCTCTCAGTGGCTGGACCATTAGATGTCATAATGGGCTCGACATGTCCCTAGGCCCCAACTTTTAATCAGATTACTGATTGTCCAGTCATTTCAATGGCCACAACCATTCTAATAGGAAAAACCTCCAAAGTCCCTGATCCATCTCAATAATGGTGGCTTCCCAGGAAAAACAGGGGCAATCTGAACCCATCTGAGCACCTACCTGCACTCAGACCCATAGACAGATGTCCCCAGTGGTAAAAAGGAAAGAACAGGCCACTAGGCACTAATCAGATCCATTGCTTTGGTTTCCAGGCATCTCTCCTCAGAGACCTGGATTTCAAAACCAGCATATGGCTGTTTCTTTCTTGACTCACCCATCAGAAAACATCTCATCTACACATGGGAAACTTGCACGTTGGAGTTGTGTCAAATTTCTGTTTAGGAGAACCCTTCAGGGCCCCAGTGCCACCGCTTCATTCCAATGTCTCCATACACACAAAAGCACATTAGGACCCATCACGAGGAGAGTCCATTTCAACTCAGCCTCCTCGGTTGATCCCCCAGATCCAGCAGATCTAACCTGTCTTGTTGCTAGGAGACAATTGGAATGCGGGGTGGGCTACCCAGCCATCCATCCTTAGAACCCTGCTCAGAATCATTGGCCTGGAACCAAGCAACAGGTCTCAATTGTCCTGGAGAAGACTCTCTGCAGTTTGGAGCTTCTCACAACTCCCATTGTGGGCAAACCCCCAAGGCCTCACGATGCCCCCCATTCATGAAGGGGCCATCATGGACACAAACTCCAACCTGAGTGATCGTCTGATCCTCGCCCTGACTTCAGATGCACGCGATCTCGATTCAGGTCTGTAGAATGTGCCTACCATGGCCTCACTCAGAAACCTATGCCTAGCTTGTGTTCTCAGACTTCTGTCCTCAGACTTCTGGCCCGTTTGGCAATCCAAAACTACAATGCAGCACTCTGCCTGCCCTCCAGAAGAAAAACATTGTCCTCTGGGGCTACCCAGTAATCCCAAATGAGGATCAACCTGCACCTACCTTGGCTGTCCCCCCAATACATAGGCTGACCAGGGCACTAATGCCCTTTCTGACACAGCCTGAGCCTGGACCTCCTGGACCAACCCAGACAGCTGGCCGCGCACTGAGCACATCGAGCCGCCATGGCCTAAGGTCGTCATCTTTTCCCAACCTAGGTTTTCCGGCCTCAGAACCTAGACCTTATCTCCAAACACTGCCCTGGGTTGAACGTGATGCAGAAATCAGAACTCCTTCCCCATGGCAAGAAACCTTGTGGTTGGCATGTTGTCCAACGTTCACTATAGTTGAAACCAGTGTGGCCCATGAGGCCCCGCCCATACTCGCGGGCCACCTGGGTCATAAACACACATTGTGACTCTCAGCCTGAGCCCAATCCTCAAGTAACGCCTCTCAGTGGCTGGATGAAGAGATAGCATATTGGGTTTGCCATGCCCCTAGGCCCCAATTTTTTACCATAGTTCGTGTTGTCCCTTCAGTCTTCCCCACGGCTTTGCTTTGGAATTCCTCTTTTGGTGGGACACCTGAGGTAACAAAACTGAAAGGAGTCCTCCCATCCCACAGAAGGACGAAAATCGATTGGGATTTGGGCCAAATCCTCAGAGAGGAAGATTCTTCCATGGCCCATGAGGCCTCCCCGACATTCCATGGCCATCGCTGATACAAAATCCAGAGACAAAAGCCTGAGCAAGCGCCTCAGACTCGCACTTCCTTCATATCTTGAAGAGTTTTTCTCATGGTTTGTAGATCGGGCCTGCCATACCTACGTCCCCAAACCTAAGCTGAGTTTGTGTTTTCAGACTTCTGTCCTCAAAGTCCAGGGCCACACACCCTCCAGGCTGGGGCCCCTGGAGCCACACATTAGTACTGTGCCTACTTCATGCATGGGAATTCTGCTCATTCCATTGTCCAAAATCGTACAAATTAGGAGAAACCTCCAAAGTCCCTTAGGCCATCCCAATAGTGTAGGTCGCCCGTAACAAACAAGGGCTCTCTGAATCTAGCTGATAATCGACCTCGACTCATACCGTAGATGGATGTCCCCAGAGAAGAATATGGAATTAGACAGGACCCTAGGCCATAATGGGATCCATTGCTTTGGTTTACAGGCATGTCTCCTGAAAAGCCTGATTCCAATACGAGCATAGGGGTTTTCCTGAGGCACCCATCAAAACTCATCTGGTCTCCACAAGGAAACCTGTGTTGGGAGCCATGTCCAAAGATTAGAGGAGTACTTCAGGGTCCCGGTGCCACCTCCCCATTCCAAGGCCCTCATGGACACAAAAACCCATTAGGACCCATGCTCAGGAAAGTCCATTTCAACTCAGCCACCCCGGTTGCTCCCGCAGAGCCATCAGATATCAACTGTCTTGTTGCTAGGAGACAATTGGAATGGGAAGCGGGCTTCCCTGTGATTAATCCTCGAAGGGTGCTCTGGATTCATTCCATAAGGGATGTTCTGGAGCTGTCCAACAGGTCTCAATTGTCCCGCAGAAGGAATCCTTGAAGGGGGCATCCCACAACTCCCAACGTGGGAAAACCTCAATGGCCTCGAGATTCCGCTCCCTTCATGAAGCGGTCGTCATGCACGGAAACTCCAACGGGAGCCAACGTCTGATCCTCGCCCTGACTTCAGATGCATGAGATATTGGTTTAGAACTGCAGGGGGTACCTGCCGTGCCCTCGCCCTGAAACCCATGTCTAGCTTGTCTTCTCAGACTTCCGTCCTCACACTCCTGGCCCCGAAGCTCTCAAAATTGGCAATTCCGGACCCATAATGCAGCACTCCGCCTGCCCTCTAGAAAAAAATTATTGCCTAATGAGCTGCCCAGGTACCTTAAATGAGGAAAAACCTACACAGCACTCGACTTTACCCAAATTATATAGTCTAACCCGGGCACTAATGCACTGTCGGACACAACCTGAGCCCAGACCTCCTGACCAACACCCAGAAAGCTGACCGCACACTGAGCTCATAAGACCCGCCATGGCCTTAGGTCATCATCTCTTCCCTACCTCAGTTTTCAGGCTTCAGAACCGAGACCTTATCTCCAATCACTGCCCAGGGGTGAGTGTGATGCAGAAATCAGAACTCCTCCTTACCCATGGCAAGAAACCTTGTGGTTGGCACGTTGTCCATTGTTCAGTGTAGGAGACACCAGCATTCACCCTGAGGCCCCGCCCATTCTTGAGAGCGACGAGGGCATACACACGCATTGTGACCCTCAGCATGAGTCCTGTCCTCTAGTAAGTCCTCTCAGTGGCTGGACCATTAGATGTCATAATGGGCTCGACATGTCCCTAGGCCCCAACTTTTAATCAGATTACTGATTGTCCAGTCATTTCAATGGCCACAACCATTCTAATAGGAAAAACCTCCAAAGTCCCTGATCCATCTCAATAATGGTGGCTTCCCAGGAAAAACAGGGGCAATCTGAACCCATCTGAGCACCTACCTGCACTCAGACCCATAGACAGATGTCCCCAGAGGTAAAAAGGAAAGAACAGGCCACTAGGCACTAATCAGATCCATTGCTTTGGTTTCCAGGCATCTCTCCTCAGAGACCTGGATTTCAAAACCAGCATATGGCTGTTTCTTTCTTGACTCACCCATCAGAAAACATCTCATCTACACATGGGAAACTTGCACGTTGGAGTTGTGTCAAATTTCTGTTTAGGAGAACCCTTCAGGGCCCCAGTGCCACCGCTTCATTCCAATGTCTCCATACACACAAAAGCACATTAGGACCCATCACGAGGAGAGTCCATTTCAACTCAGCCTCCTCGGTTGATCCCCCAGATCCAGCAGATCTAACCTGTCTTGTTGCTAGGAGACAATTGGAATGCGGGGTGGGCTACCCAGCCATCCATCCTTAGAACCCTGCTCAGAATCATTGGCCTGGAACCAAGCAACAGGTCTCAATTGTCCTGGAGAAGACTCTCTGCAGTTTGGAGCTTCTCACAACTCCCATTGTGGGCAAACCCCCAAGGCCTCACGATGCCCCCCATTCATGAAGGGGCCATCATGGACACAAACTCCAACCTGAGTGATCGTCTGATCCTCGCCCTGACTTCAGATGCACGCGATCTCGATTCAGGTCTGTAGAATGTGCCTACCATGGCCTCACTCAGAAACCTATGCCTAGCTTGTGTTCTCAGACTTCTGTCCTCAGACTTCTGGCCCGTTTGGCAATCCAAAACTACAATGCAGCACTCTGCCTGCCCTCCAGAAGAAAAACATTGTCCTCTGGGGCTACCCAGTAATCCCAAATGAGGATCAACCTGCACCTACCTTGGCTGTCCCCCCAATACATAGGCTGACCAGGGCACTAATGCCCTTTCTGACACAGCCTGAGCCTGGACCTCCTGGACCAACCCAGACAGCTGGCCGCGCACTGAGCACATCGAGCCGCCATGGCCTAAGGTCGTCATCTTTTCCCAACCTAGGTTTTCCGGCCTCAGAACCTAGACCTTATCTCCAAACACTGCCCTGGGTTGAACGTGATGCAGAAATCAGAACTCCTTCCCCATGGCAAGAAACCTTGTGGTTGGCATGTTGTCCAACGTTCACTATAGTTGAAACCAGTGTGGCCCATGAGGCCCCGCCCATACTCGCGGGCCACCTGGGTCATAAACACACATTGTGACTCTCAGCCTGAGCCCAATCCTCAAGTAACGCCTCTCAGTGGCTGGATGAAGAGATAGCATATTGGGTTTGCCATGCCCCTAGGCCCCAATTTTTTACCATAGTTCGTGTTGTCCCTTCAGTCTTCCCCACGGCTTTGCTTTGGAATTCCTCTTTTGGTGGGACACCTGAGGTAACAAAACTGAAAGGAGTCCTCCCATCCCACAGAAGGACGAAAATCGATTGGGATTTGGGCCAAATCCTCAGAGAGGAAGATTCTTCCATGGCCCATGAGGCCTCCCCGACATTCCATGGCCATCGCTGATACAAAATCCAGAGACAAAAGCCTGAGCAAGCGCCTCAGACTCGCACTTCCTTCATATCTTGAAGAGTTTTTCTCATGGTTTGTAGATCGGGCCTGCCATACCTACGTCCCCAAACCTAAGCTGAGTTTGTGTTTTCAGACTTCTGTCCTCAAAGTCCAGGGCCACACACCCTCCAGGCTGGGGCCCCTGGAGCCACACATTAGTACTGTGCCTACTTCATGCATGGGAATTCTGCTCATTCCATTGTCCAAAATCGTACAAATTAGGAGAAACCTCCAAAGTCCCTTAGGCCATCCCAATAGTGTAGGTCGCCCGTAACAAACAAGGGCTCTCTGAATCTAGCTGATAATCGACCTCGACTCATACCGTAGATGGATGTCCCCAGAGAAGAATATGGAATTAGACAGGACCCTAGGCCATAATGGGATCCATTGCTTTGGTTTACAGGCATGTCTCATGAAAAGCCTGATTCCAATACGAGCATAGGGGTTTTCCTGAGGCACCCATCAAAACTCATCTGGTCTCCACAAGGAAACCTGTGTTGGGAGCCATGTCCAAAGATTAGAGGAGTACTTCAGGGTCCCGGTGCCACCTCCCCATTCCAAGGCCCTCATGGACACAAAAACCCATTAGGACCCATGCTCAGGAAAGTCCATTTCAACTCAGCCACCCCGGTTGCTCCCGCAGAGCCATCAGATATCAACTGTCTTGTTGCTAGGAGACAATTGGAATGGGAAGCGGGCTTCCCTGTGATTAATCCTCGAAGGGTGCTCTGGATTCATTCCATAAGGGATGTTCTGGAGCTGTCCAACAGGTCTCAATTGTCCCGCAGAAGGAATCCTTGAAGGGGGCATCCCACAACTCCCAACGTGGGAAAACCTCAATGGCCTCGAGATTCCGCTCCCTTCATGAAGCGGTCGTCATGCACGGAAACTCCAACGGGAGCCAACGTCTGATCCTCGCCCTGACTTCAGATGCATGAGATATTGGTTTAGAACTGCAGGGGGTACCTGCCGTGCCCTCGCCCTGAAACCCATGTCTAGCTTGTCTTCTCAGACTTCCGTCCTCACACTCCTGGCCCCGAAGCTCTCAAAATTGGCAATTCCGGACCCATAATGCAGCACTCCGCCTGCCCTCTAGAAAAAAATTATTGCCTAATGAGCTGCCCAGGTACCTTAAATGAGGAAAAACCTACACAGCACTCGACTTTACCCAAATTATATAGTCTAACCCGGGCACTAATGCACTGTCGGACACAACCTGAGCCCAGACCTCCTGACCAACACCCAGAAAGCTGACCGCACACTGAGCTCATAAGACCCGCCATGGCCTTAGGTCATCATCTCTTCCCTACCTCAGTTTTCAGGCTTCAGAACCGAGACCTTATCTCCAATCACTGCCCAGGGGTGAGTGTGATGCAGAAATCAGAACTCCTCCTTACCCATGGCAAGAAACCTTGTGGTTGGCACGTTGTCCATTGTTCAGTGTAGGAGACACCAGCATTCACCCTGAGGCCCCGCCCATTCTTGAGAGCGACGAGGGCATACACACGCATTGTGACCCTCAGCATGAGTCCTGTCCTCTAGTAAGTCCTCTCAGTGGCTGGACCATTAGATGTCATAATGGGCTCGACATGTCCCTAGGCCCCAACTTTTAATCAGATTACTGATTGTCCAGTCATTTCAATGGCCACAACCATTCTAATAGGAAAAACCTCCAAAGTCCCTGATCCATCTCAATAATGGTGGCTTCCCAGGAAAAACAGGGGCAATCTGAACCCATCTGAGCACCTACCTGCACTCAGACCCATAGACAGATGTCCCCAGAGGTAAAAAGGAAAGAACAGGCCACTAGGCACTAATCAGATCCATTGCTTTGGTTTCCAGGCATCTCTCCTCAGAGACCTGGATTTCAAAACCAGCATATGGCTGTTTCTTTCTTGACTCACCCATCAGAAAACATCTCATCTACACATGGGAAACTTGCACGTTGGAGTTGTGTCAAATTTCTGTTTAGGAGAACCCTTCAGGGCCCCAGTGCCACCGCTTCATTCCAATGTCTCCATACACACAAAAGCACATTAGGACCCATCACGAGGAGAGTCCATTTCAACTCAGCCTCCTCGGTTGATCCCCCAGATCCAGCAGATCTAACCTGTCTTGTTGCTAGGAGACAATTGGAATGCGGGGTGGGCTACCCAGCCATCCATCCTTAGAACCCTGCTCAGAATCATTGGCCTGGAACCAAGCAACAGGTCTCAATTGTCCTGGAGAAGACTCTCTGCAGTTTGGAGCTTCTCACAACTCCCATTGTGGGCAAACCCCCAAGGCCTCACGATGCCCCCCATTCATGAAGGGGCCATCATGGACACAAACTCCAACCTGAGTGATCGTCTGATCCTCGCCCTGACTTCAGATGCACGCGATCTCGATTCAGGTCTGTAGAATGTGCCTACCATGGCCTCACTCAGAAACCTATGCCTAGCTTGTGTTCTCAGACTTCTGTCCTCAGACTTCTGGCCCGTTTGGCAATCCAAAACTACAATGCAGCACTCTGCCTGCCCTCCAGAAGAAAAACATTGTCCTCTGGGGCTACCCAGTAATCCCAAATGAGGATCAACCTGCACCTACCTTGGCTGTCCCCCCAATACATAGGCTGACCAGGGCACTAATGCCCTTTCTGACACAGCCTGAGCCTGGACCTCCTGGACCAACCCAGACAGCTGGCCGCGCACTGAGCACATCGAGCCGCCATGGCCTAAGGTCGTCATCTTTTCCCAACCTAGGTTTTCCGGCCTCAGAACCTAGACCTTATCTCCAAACACTGCCCTGGGTTGAACGTGATGCAGAAATCAGAACTCCTTCCCCATGGCAAGAAACCTTGTGGTTGGCATGTTGTCCAACGTTCACTATAGTTGAAACCAGTGTGGCCCATGAGGCCCCGCCCATACTCGCGGGCCACCTGGGTCATAAACACACATTGTGACTCTCAGCCTGAGCCCAATCCTCAAGTAACGCCTCTCAGTGGCTGGATGAAGAGATAGCATATTGGGTTTGCCATGCCCCTAGGCCCCAATTTTTTACCATAGTTCGTGTTGTCCCTTCAGTCTTCCCCACGGCTTTGCTTTGGAATTCCTCTTTTGGTGGGACACCTGAGGTAACAAAACTGAAAGGAGTCCTCCCATCCCACAGAAGGACGAAAATCGATTGGGATTTGGGCCAAATCCTCAGAGAGGAAGATTCTTCCATGGCCCATGAGGCCTCCCCGACATTCCATGGCCATCGCTGATACAAAATCCAGAGACAAAAGCCTGAGCAAGCGCCTCAGACTCGCACTTCCTTCATATCTTGAAGAGTTTTTCTCATGGTTTGTAGATCGGGCCTGCCATACCTACGTCCCCAAACCTAAGCTGAGTTTGTGTTTTCAGACTTCTGTCCTCAAAGTCCAGGGCCACACACCCTCCAGGCTGGGGCCCCTGGAGCCACACATTAGTACTGTGCCTACTTCATGCATGGGAATTCTGCTCATTCCATTGTCCAAAATCGTACAAATTAGGAGAAACCTCCAAAGTCCCTTAGGCCATCCCAATAGTGTAGGTCGCCCGTAACAAACAAGGGCTCTCTGAATCTAGCTGATAATCGACCTCGACTCATACCGTAGATGGATGTCCCCAGAGAAGAATATGGAATTAGACAGGACCCTAGGCCATAATGGGATCCATTGCTTTGGTTTACAGGCATGTCTCCTGAAAAGCCTGATTCCAATACGAGCATAGGGGTTTTCCTGAAGCACCCATCAAAACTCATCTGGTCTCCACAAGGAAACCTGTGTTGGGAGCCATGTCCAAAGATTAGAGGAGTACTTCAGGGTCCCGGTGCCACCTCCCCATTCCAAGGCCCTCATGGACACAAAAACCCATTAGGACCCATGCTCAGGAAAGTCCATTTCAACTCAGCCACCCCGGTTGCTCCCGCAGAGCCATCAGATATCAACTGTCTTGTTGCTAGGAGACAATTGGAATGGGAAGCGGGCTTCCCTGTGATTAATCCTCGAAGGGTGCTCTGGATTCATTCCATAAGGGATGTTCTGGAGCTGTCCAACAGGTCTCAATTGTCCCGCAGAAGGAATCCTTGAAGGGGGCATCCCACAACTCCCAACGTGGGAAAACCTCAATGGCCTCGAGATTCCGCTCCCTTCATGAAGCGGTCGTCATGCACGGAAACTCCAACGGGAGCCAACGTCTGATCCTCGCCCTGACTTCAGATGCATGAGATATTGGTTTAGAACTGCAGGGGGTACCTGCCGTGCCCTCGCCCTGAAACCCATGTCTAGCTTGTCTTCTCAGACTTCCGTCCTCACACTCCTGGCCCCGAAGCTCTCAAAATTGGCAATTCCGGACCCATAATGCAGCACTCCGCCTGCCCTCTAGAAAAAAATTATTGCCTAATGAGCTGCCCAGGTACCTTAAATGAGGAAAAACCTACACAGCACTCGACTTTACCCAAATTATATAGTCTAACCCGGGCACTAATGCACTGTCGGACACAACCTGAGCCCAGACCTCCTGACCAACACCCAGAAAGCTGACCGCACACTGAGCTCATAAGACCCGCCATGGCCTTAGGTCATCATCTCTTCCTTACCTCAGTTTTCAGGCTTCAGAACCGAGACCTTATCTCCAATCACTGCCCAGGGGTGAGTGTGATGCAGAAATCAGAACTCCTCCTTACCCATGGCAAGAAACCTTGTGGTTGGCACGTTGTCCATTGTTCAGTGTAGGAGACACCAGCATTCACCCTGAGGCCCCGCCCATTCTTGAGAGCGACGAGGGCATACACACGCATTGTGACCCTCAGCATGAGTCCTGTCCTCTAGTAAGTCCTCTCAGTGGCTGGACCATTAGATGTCATAATGGGCTCGACATGTCCCTAGGCCCCAACTTTTAATCAGATTACTGATTGTCCAGTCATTTCAATGGCCACAACCATTCTAATAGGAAAAACCTCCAAAGTCCCTGATCCATCTCAATAATGGTGGCTTCCCAGGAAAAACAGGGGCAATCTGAACCCATCTGAGCACCTACCTGCACTCAGACCCATAGACAGATGTCCCCAGAGGTAAAAAGGAAAGAACAGGCCACTAGGCACTAATCAGATCCATTGCTTTGGTTTCCAGGCATCTCTCCTCAGAGACCTGGATTTCAAAACCAGCATATGGCTGTTTCTTTCTTGACTCACCCATCAGAAAACATCTCATCTACACATGGGAAACTTGCACGTTGGAGTTGTGTCAAATTTCTGTTTAGGAGAACCCTTCAGGGCCCCAGTGCCACCGCTTCATTCCAATGTCTCCATACACACAAAAGCACATTAGGACCCATCACGAGGAGAGTCCATTTCAACTCAGCCTCCTCGGTTGATCCCCCAGATCCAGCAGATCTAACCTGTCTTGTTGCTAGGAGACAATTGGAATGCGGGGTGGGCTACCCAGCCATCCATCCTTAGAACCCTGCTCAGAATCATTGGCCTGGAACCAAGCAACAGGTCTCAATTGTCCTGGAGAAGACTCTCTGCAGTTTGGAGCTTCTCACAACTCCCATTGTGGGCAAACCCCCAAGGCCTCACGATGCCCCCCATTCATGAAGGGGCCATCATGGACACAAACTCCAACCTGAGTGATCGTCTGATCCTCGCCCTGACTTCAGATGCACGCGATCTCGATTCAGGTCTGTAGAATGTGCCTACCATGGCCTCACTCAGAAACCTATGCCTAGCTTGTGTTCTCAGACTTCTGTCCTCAGACTTCTGGCCCGTTTGGCAATCCAAAACTACAATGCAGCACTCTGCCTGCCCTCCAGAAGAAAAACATTGTCCTCTGGGGCTACCCAGTAATCCCAAATGAGGATCAACCTGCACCTTGGCTGTCCCCCCAATACATAGGCTGACCAGGGCACTAATGCCCTTTCTGACACAGCCTGAGCCTGGACCTCCTGGACCAACCCAGACAGCTGGCCGCGCACTGAGCACATCGAGCCGCCATGGCCTAAGGTCGTCATCTTTTCCCAACCTAGGTTTTCCGGCCTCAGAACCAACCTAGACCTTATCTCCAAACACTGCCCTGGGTTGAACGTGATGCAGAAATCAGAACTCCTTCCCCATGGCAAGAAACCTTGTGGTTGGCATGTTGTCCAACGTTCACTATAGTTGAAACCAGTGTGGCCCATGAGGCCCCGCCCATACTCGCGGGCCACCTGGGTCATAAACACACATTGTGACTCTCAGCCTGAGCCCAATCCTCAAGTAACGCCTCTCAGTGGCTGGATGAAGAGATAGCATATTGGGTTTGCCATGCCCCTAGGCCCCAATTTTTTACCATAGTTCGTGTTGTCCCTTCAGTCTTCCCCACGGCTTTGCTTTGGAATTCCTCTTTTGGTGGGACACCTGAGGTAACAAAACTGAAAGGAGTCCTCCCATCCCACAGAAGGACGAAAATCGATTGGGATTTGGGCCAAATCCTCAGAGAGGAAGATTCTTCCATGGCCCATGAGGCCTCCCCGACATTCCATGGCCATCGCTGATACAAAATCCAGAGACAAAAGCCTGAGCAAGCGCCTCAGACTCGCACTTCCTTCATATCTTGAAGAGTTTTTCTCATGGTTTGTAGATCGGGCCTGCCATACCTACGTCCCCAAACCTAAGCTGAGTTTGTGTTTTCAGACTTCTGTCCTCAAAGTCCAGGGCCACACACCCTCCAGGCTGGGGCCCCTGGAGCCACACATTAGTACTGTGCCTACTTCATGCATGGGAATTCTGCTCATTCCATTGTCCAAAATCGTACAAATTAGGAGAAACCTCCAAAGTCCCTTAGGCCATCCCAATAGTGTAGGTCGCCCGTAACAAACAAGGGCTCTCTGAATCTAGCTGATAATCGACCTCGACTCATACCGTAGATGGATGTCCCCAGAGAAGAATATGGAATTAGACAGGACCCTAGGCCATAATGGGATCCATTGCTTTGGTTTACAGGCATGTCTCCTGAAAAGCCTGATTCCAATACGAGCATAGGGGTTTTCCTGAAGCACCCATCAAAACTCATCTGGTCTCCACAAGGAAACCTGTGTTGGGAGCCATGTCCAAAGATTAGAGGAGTACTTCAGGGTCCCGGTGCCACCTCCCCATTCCAAGGCCCTCATGGACACAAAAACCCATTAGGACCCATGCTCAGGAAAGTCCATTTCAACTCAGCCACCCCGGTTGCTCCCGCAGAGCCATCAGATATCAACTGTCTTGTTGCTAGGAGACAATTGGAATGGGAAGCGGGCTTCCCTGTGATTAATCCTCGAAGGGTGCTCTGGATTCATTCCATAAGGGATGTTCTGGAGCTGTCCAACAGGTCTCAATTGTCCCGCAGAAGGAATCCTTGAAGGGGGCATCCCACAACTCCCAACGTGGGAAAACCTCAATGGCCTCGAGATTCCGCTCCCTTCATGAAGCGGTCGTCATGCACGGAAACTCCAACGGGAGCCAACGTCTGATCCTCGCCCTGACTTCAGATGCATGAGATATTGGTTTAGAACTGCAGGGGGTACCTGCCGTGCCCTCGCCCTGAAACCCATGTCTAGCTTGTCTTCTCAGACTTCCGTCCTCACACTCCTGGCCCCGAAGCTCTCAAAATTGGCAATTCCGGACCCATAATGCAGCACTCCGCCTGCCCTCTAGAAAAAAATTATTGCCTAATGAGCTGCCCAGGTACCTTAAATGAGGAAAAACCTACACAGCACTCGACTTTACCCAAATTATATAGTCTAACCCGGGCACTAATGCACTGTCGGACACAACCTGAGCCCAGACCTCCTGACCAACACCCAGAAAGCTGACCGCACACTGAGCTCATAAGACCCGCCATGGCCTTAGGTCATCATCTCTTCCTTACCTCAGTTTTCAGGCTTCAGAACCGAGACCTTATCTCCAATCACTGCCCAGGGGTGAGTGTGATGCAGAAATCAGAACTCCTCCTTACCCATGGCAAGAAACCTTGTGGTTGGCACGTTGTCCATTGTTCAGTGTAGGAGACACCAGCATTCACCCTGAGGCCCCGCCCATTCTTGAGAGCGACGAGGGCATACACACGCATTGTGACCCTCAGCATGAGTCCTGTCCTCTAGTAAGTCCTCTCAGTGGCTGGACCATTAGATGTCATAATGGGCTCGACATGTCCCTAGGCCCCAACTTTTAATCAGATTACTGATTGTCCAGTCATTTCAATGGCCACAACCATTCTAATAGGAAAAACCTCCAAAGTCCCTGATCCATCTCAATAATGGTGGCTTCCCAGGAAAAACAGGGGCAATCTGAACCCATCTGAGCACCTACCTGCACTCAGACCCATAGACAGATGTCCCCAGAGGTAAAAAGGAAAGAACAGGCCACTAGGCACTAATCAGATCCATTGCTTTGGTTTCCAGGCATCTCTCCTCAGAGACCTGGATTTCAAAACCAGCATATGGCTGTTTCTTTCTTGACTCACCCATCAGAAAACATCTCATCTACACATGGGAAACTTGCACGTTGGAGTTGTGTCAAATTTCTGTTTAGGAGAACCCTTCAGGGCCCCAGTGCCACCGCTTCATTCCAATGTCTCCATACACACAAAAGCACATTAGGACCCATCACGAGGAGAGTCCATTTCAACTCAGCCTCCTCGGTTGATCCCCCAGATCCAGCAGATCTAACCTGTCTTGTTGCTAGGAGACAATTGGAATGCGGGGTGGGCTACCCAGCCATCCATCCTTAGAACCCTGCTCAGAATCATTGGCCTGGAACCAAGCAACAGGTCTCAATTGTCCTGGAGAAGACTCTCTGCAGTTTGGAGCTTCTCACAACTCCCATTGTGGGCAAACCCCC